>NW_027197084.1:0-69420 GCF_038502225.1 Cherax quadricarinatus | reverse complement strand
ATGCTTGGAAGACAGCCAATGTGTTAAAAAAAATTCTTATTAAAAGTTCCAGAATATAATTAATATAGACTTTATTTGCAGATTCTCATTTTCTCGGACCCGTGGTGATGTCCGACTGGAGGCTTGTATTCGACGAGGTCATGAATTAACAGCAAATGTTCTGCAGTTATCAGAAGTTCTTCATTCTCTCAGACTTAAACTTCATATTGCTAAGTATGACTATAATTTTTTATATATACAATCTCCATGGGGAAGTGGAAAAGAATTCTTCCTCCTTAAGCCATGCGTGTCATAAGAGGCGACTAAAATGCCAGGACCAGGGGGCAAGTAACCCCTTCTCCTGTATGTGTTACTAAAGTTAAAAAGAGAAACTTTTGTTTTTCTTTTTGGGCCACCCTGCTTTGGTGGGATATGGCTGGTTTGTTGAAAGAAGAAGCTGATCCTCATATTTACACAAATGATGTAAATAGCAAGTATGATAGATGTTCAACTACAGCATTCTGAAGCTATTTATTGTTTATCCCCAGTCAGGTCACTTTAAGATGTTGGCATTTTTATTAAAAAAAATCTGTGCCATTTTCATACCTAAGTGTCTCTATACAGTGATTTGAAACTTACAGTAACACTATTTATAATAGGAGAGGGGT
Source organism: Cherax quadricarinatus (assembly GCF_038502225.1). Classification (NCBI taxonomy): domain Eukaryota; kingdom Metazoa; phylum Arthropoda; class Malacostraca; order Decapoda; family Parastacidae; genus Cherax; species Cherax quadricarinatus. The sequence continues at coordinate 68,773 of NW_027197084.1, read as the reverse complement.
GGGATTAAATTATGGGGATTCAAATACAAAATGGGAATTGACAGTTACTTTTTGCTGATGATACTGTGCTTATGGGAGATTCTAAAGAAAAGTTGCAAAGGTTAGTGGATGAGATTGAGAGGGTGTGTTTCTGGAGTTTATCTGGAGAGAGTTCCGGGGGTCAACGCCCCCGCGGCCCGGTCTGTGACCAGGCCTCCTTAGGTCAGTGTCCCAGGATGCGACCCACACCAGTCGACTAACACTCAGGTACCCATTTTACTGATGGGGAACATAGACAACAGGTGGAAAGAAACACGTCCAATGTTTCTACTCTGGCTGGGAATCGAACCCAGGCCCTCATCGTGTGAAGCAAGAGCGTTAACCACCAGGCCACCAGACCAGTAAAGGTAGAAAGTTGAAAGTGAACATAGATAAGAGTAAAATGATGCAGGTATCATATTGGAGGGAGGGAGTATGGAAGAGGTGAACGTTTTCAGATATTTGGGAGTTGATTTATCAGGTGAGTGGTGCATTGAGGTATCTGTGGAGACAAAAAACGCTATCCGTGAAGGCAAAGAAGGGAATGGGTGTGAAGCATGGATTGTAAATGCAGCAGTGAGAAGGTGGCTGGAGGCAGTGGAGATGTCCAGTCTAAGCTCAGTGTGTGGTGTAAATATTATGCAGAGAATTCATAGTGTAGAAATTAGGAGGTGTGGAGTTACTAAAAGTATTAGTCAGAGGGCTGAAGAGGGGTTGTTGAGGTGGTTTGGTCATTTAGAGAGAATGGAACAAAGTAGAATGACTTGGAAAGTGTATAAATTTGTAGGGGAAGGAAGGAGTGGTAGGGGTCATCCTCAAAAAGGTTGGAGGGGGTAAAGGAGGTTTTGTGGGCACGGGGCTTATACTTCCAGTAAGCGTGTTAGGAGTGAATGGAGACAAAAGGTTTTTGGAACCTGACGAGCTGTTGGAGTGTGAGCAAATTAATATTTAGTGAAGGTATTCAGGGAAACCAGTTAGCCCGACTTGAGTCTTCGAAATGGGAAATGCAATGCCTGCACTTTATAGGAGGGGTTTGGGATATTGGCTGTTTGGAGGGATGTCTAAACTGTCATATCTGAGTGCCTCTGCAAAGGCAGTGATTATATGTGAGTGATGGTAAAAGTGTTGAATGATGATGAAAGTTTTTTTTTTCTTTTTGTGGCACCCTGCCTCGGTGGGAAATGGCCAACGTGTTAAAAAAAAAAACTTAGATAAATAATCAGTTACAATTATTGACTGAGGAAATATAGCTACAATTTTGTGTTGACTGTGGAAATAAAAGAAGCATCAGTAAAGATTTTTTTTTTTTTTAATATTTTCATAGTTTTATAACCTGTTTTTACTTTTTTTCTTTATATGCATTTTTGGAAGTAAAGCTTCCCTTCCTAATTTAAAGTTGATGTACAGTAGACCCTTATATTACACTGTAGTTATGTTTCTGAAAATGCCGTGTTAGATAAATCAGTGTTATATAAACTGAAGAACTTATGGGAAAAATAGGGTTACATTGCACGGACCCCCCCCCCCCCCCAAAAAAAAAAAAAAAGCCAAACAGCTTTTTTTAAGACATCCAGATCTTACAAAAATAACAATGATAATGTTGTTTTTGCTGCTTAAGACTACAAATGCAACAGAAATATTATTATTTACCTTAAATTGTGGTTGCTGATGTATGTCAGTGATTGTGAAGAGAGTGAAGATGTATGGTGTGGCTGTACTGGTCTGAGGTGGATGGTTGTTGATTGTCAGCAGAAGTGGATGGTTGAGGTTCTGGTACTAAAGTTGATGGTTGTATTGGAGTGTGCATAAATTCTGTAATGAATCTCTGGCTTCTTTTACCCTGCGATACATCATACAGCTGACAGTGAGGCATCATCAACTGCTCTAGACCCCATTTCCAAGCACTGCTTCTACATTTTTCAGGTTCCTCTTCAATGAAAAATTCTTCTAGTTTAGCAGCAATGTGGAACTGTTCACATAAGTGCTGCAATGCTAACAGTTTTTCTTGAGGTTCTTCATTATCTGTTATCTGGCTCTTTTGTATCTGTGCATTGAGCTCTGGCAACATTTCCTCTGGACTCCTGTCTTCATCATCATCATCTTCTAAGAGCTCATTCACATCTTCCTTCATATCTTCAGAGCCATCACCTGGTAATCTTGCTAGTTGAACAATTTCCTGAACCTGACTCTCAAGCAAAAGAAAGCCAATGAACCAGTGCCCCAATCAACATTTAATGTTGATTGAGGCACTTCATTCCATGCACTTTTAGCATAGCTGATAGCATCTGCAATGTTAAATTTATTCCAGAAGCTTGGTACTGCCAGATTGGAGTCAGGGTCCATCTAAAATTTTTTCCCTTCCCACAAACCAATCCATGTTAAGTTAATTTTCAGAAGTGTTGTATAAAATTATGCTGCAATTTTTCAATAGTGTAATAACCAAAACATGCCAAATAAATCCATGTAATATGAGGGTCTGCTGTGTTTAATTTTAAGTTGATGTTTTTCTTGTTACAGGGAAGCAGATCATCCAAAGTTTGTCATGTGGCACAAGAAGTGGGATGAGAAGGAAGAAAATAGTGACCAAACCAAGGTATCATCTGAAATAGCTCAGGCAGATGCTGTGGCTCCTCTTCAAAAATTAATGAACATAGTTGAACATGATGCTTCCGATCTTACTCCACCACTTACTAACCCACTGATAACAGATCCCAGCCTTATGACTGAAGGCATTGACAATTCAAGTGCACCTGATTCAGCAAGCGCCAGTTCTCCATTGGAGCAAAGTATCAATGCTAGCCCCTCAGAAGTCTGGGATGTGACTGAACAAATTATCAATGGGGAACAATTTTCTGCCCAAACAGATAATCATAAATCAGATAGTGCGAATTTACTTCAGAACGACTCTGCTGATGCTTACTTGCAGCAAATTAAAGAGGAAAAGAATGTGGTAGATGATGTCAAGGAAAACAAAAGTTCATGTGAGATTACTCTTCTGCCAGAGATGTCTGATATTCAGAAACATGCAACACCAGATCATACATTAAGTGAAGAGGCTCCATTAAGCAGTAAAACAGATATTGTTTCTGGGACTAATGATGCACAGCAGTCATGTTCTGCTACCAAACACCAAGTTTTATCCAAAGTTCTCAGTGATAGTTCTGATAAGGAAAGTATAATGCAGACAGAGACAAATATAAAATTGATGAAAGAGAACAGCAAAATCAGTGATTTCCAGGCAGAAAGTTTAGATGCATCAACCACTGATGTAGAGGCAGAAGATCTCACTGAAAACAAGACAACTTTACAGACTAACTTAAAATTAGCAGAATTAGAGCATGAAAATGACACTGATTCTAAATCAACAAGAAAATCTGATGATTTAGAGGGTGACACAAAAACTGAAGACACCAAGAGTACTGATGAACACACCATTGTAGACATAGCAAAAGCACCATTGAATGAAGGGCAGTGTGCTGGAGAGCCTGAAGAAATTGATCTAAAGCCAGCATTACTTGAACATGTAGAGCTAGAAAAAAATTATCCTATTAATATATCAGTTGATGACAGTGCCCACCCAGAAGGCTGTGCTTGTGAGGAAGTGAAATCTAATATCAAAGTGGACTGCAAAGAGGTTACTGTCAGAGAAAAAGACCCGGATGATTCAAATCTTTCCTTAACAGATAAAGCTAAGGTGAATATTGGCTCTGAGGGTGATGAAATAGAGACAACTCAGAAAGAAGGAATCCTTGCAACAAATCAGTGTGGAAGTAAAGAAGAGATAAAAACAGCTAAAAATGAGAAGAATAATGAAGCAAATACATTAGAAGAAAAAAATGAAAAATGTACAGAAAGAAGTGAAATGGACACTAATAGTAGTGGAACTGAAATAAAGTCTTCTAGTACAGAGAAGGAGACTGAGGAAGATGTTCATGTTGTAATTAAATCAGAGACAACAAACGAAAATAATTTACTTAAAAATACAGTCAATGAAGATGATTCTGGTGAAAAGGAAGACAAAAATTATCTTGAAGTTAAGAGTGATTCTCCAAAATATCTTTGCAAATCAGATGAGAATAAAGACTGTAAAAATGCTGAGAATGAAAGTATAAATGAAGCTAATACTACTTGCATTAAAGAGGAGGAGGAGGAGGAAAATACTGAAAGGAAGGAGCAGACTCAAGAGAAAATGCTAGAAGTGCAGGAACTAGATAATACAAAACAAAAAGACAACCCGTCAAAAGATCTTGAAGGCATGGAGCTTCCTCAGCCAGCAGTTATGAGTACATCAGACATGCCTCAGTGTGTTGATGTAGAAGGTAATGAAGACACAATGGATGATGATGACACTCAGCTAGATGATGATGGTGATCTTGCTCTTGACCTTGGTGGCCTAGGTGCAGCAGGGGAGGGAAGTATGCCTGGTGGTAATGACCTTGCAGCACTACTTTCCTCACAAACTGAACTTGAGCATCTGGTAACACAGGCTAGCTCAGCTCTTGCACCTCATGTGCCAACACAGTCAGGTATGTTAGTATCTATTGACATTATTGGAGTATAACACATGCAAATCAGGGTTAACAGATTTATGCTTTACAGTCTGTTTTTTTTAAGAACTTGATTTTTCTTTTTTTTTTTTTTTTTTTTTCAACAAGTCGGCAGTCTCCCACCGAGGCATGGTGACCCAAAAAAGAAAGAAAATCCCCAAAAAGAAAATACTTTCATCATCATTCAACACTTTCACCACACTCGCACATTATCACTGTTTTTGCAGAGGTGCTCAGAATACAACAGTTTAGAAGCATACACATATAAAGATACACAACATATCCCTCCAAACTGCCAATATCCCAAACCCCTCCTTTAAAGTGCAGGCATTGTACTTCCCATTTCCAGGACTCAAGTCCAACTATATGAAAATAACCGGTTTCCCTGAATCCCTTCACTAAATATTACCCTGCTCACACTCCAACAGATCGTCAGGTCCCAAGTACCATTCGTCTCCATTCACTCCTATCTAACACGCTCATGCACGCTTGCTGGAAGTCCAAGCCCCTTGCCCACAAAACCTCCTTTACCCCCTCTCTCCAACCCTTTCGAGGACGACCCCCTACCCCGCCTTCCTTCCCCTATAGATTTATATGCTTTCCATGTCATTCTACTTTGATCCATTCTCTCTAAATGACCAAACCACCTCAACAACCCCTCTTCTGCCCTCTGACTAATACTTTTATTAACTCCACACCTTTTCCTAGTTTCCACACTCCGAATTTTCTGCATAATATTTACACCACACATTGCCCTTAAACAGGACATCTCCACTGCCTCCAACCGTCTCCTCGCTGCTGCATTTACCACCCAAGCTTCACACCCATATAAGAGTGTTGGTACTACTATACTTTCATACATTCCCTTCTTTGCCTCCATAGATAACGTTTTTTGACTCCACATATACCTCAACGCACCACTCACCTTTTTTCCCTCATCAATTCTATGATTAACCTCATCCTTCAAAAATCATCCGCCGACACGTCAACTCCCAAGTATCTGAAAACATTCACTTCTTCCATACTCCTCCTCCCCAATTTGATATCAAATTTTTCTTTATCTAAATCATTTGACACCCTCATCACCTTACTCTTTTCTATGTTCACTTTCAACTTTCTACCTTTACACACATTCCCAAACTCATCCACTAACCTTTGCAATTTTTCTTTAGAATCTCCCATAAGCACAGTATCATCAGCAAAAAGTAACTGTGTCAATTCCCATTTTGAATTTGATTCCCCAAAATTTAATCCCACCCCTCTCCCGAACACCCTAGCATTTACTTTCTTTACAACCCCATCTATAAATATATTAAACAACCATGGTGACATTACACATCCCTGTCTAAGACCTACTTTTACCGGGAAGTAGTCTCCCTCTCTTCTACACACCCTAACCTGAGCCTCACTATCCTCATAAAAACTCTTTACAGCATTTAATAACTTACCACCTATTCCATATACTTGCAACATCTGCCACATTGCTCCTCTATCCACTCTATCATATGCCTTTTCTAAATCCATAAATGCAATAAAAACTTCCCTACCTTTATCTAAATACTGTTCACATATATGCTTCAGTGTAAACACTTGATCTACACATCCCCTACCCACTCTGAAACCTCCTTGCTCATCCGCAATCCTACATTCTGTCTTACCTCTAATTCTTTCAATTATAACCCTACCGTACACTTTTCCTGGTATACTCAGTAAACTTATTCCTCTATAGTTTTTACAGTCTCTTTTGTCCCCTTTCCCTTTATATAAAGGGACTATACATGCTCTCCGCCAATCCCTAGGTACCTTCCCCTCTTTCATACATTTATTAAACAAAAGTACCAACCACTCCAACACTATATCCCCCCCGGCTTTTAACATTTCTGTTATGATCCCATCAGTTCCAGCTGCTTTACCCCCTCTCATTCTACGTAATGCCTCACGTACCTCCCGCACACTTACATTCTGCTCTTCTTCACTCCTAAAAGATGGTATACCTCCCTGACCAGTGCATGAAATTACTGCCTCTGTTTCTTCCTTAACATTTAAAAGTTCCTCAAAATATTCTCGCCATCTACCTAATACCTCCATCTCCCCATCTACTAACTCCCCTACTCTGTTTTTAACTGACAAATCCATACTTTCCCTAGGCTTTCTTAACTTGTTTAACTCACTCCAAAATTTTTTCTTATTTTCATTAAAATTTCTTGACAGTGCCTCTCCCACTCTATCATCTGCTCTCCTTTTGCACTCTCTCACCACTCTCTTTACCTTTCTTTTACTCTCCATATACTCTGCTCTTCTTATAACACTTCTGCTTAATATGTGGCAATTTTATTTTCAGGTAGTCATTAGATACTTGTGTTGTAAAATTATTTGCAGCTTGCTGCAGCTTGGAAATAGTGTAGTGAAAAATATAAATACAGTGGACCCCCGCATAACGATTTTAATCCGTGCAAGAGGGGTAATTGTTATGCGAAATAATCGGTATGTGAATGAATTTTCCCCATAAGAAATAATGGAAATAAAATTAATCCGTGCAAGACACCCAAAAGTATGAAAAAAAAAATTTTTTACCACATGAAATGTTAATTTTAATACACACAAACTGAAAAAGGCATGCACACTTACATGACACTTACTTTTATTGAAGATCTGGTGATGATTGATGGGATGGGAGGAGGGGAGAGAGAGTGTTAGTGTTTAGAAGGGGAATCCCCTTCCATTAAGACTTGAGGTGTCAAGTCCTTTTCTGGGGTTACTTCCCTTCTTCTTTTAATGCCACTAGGACCAGCTTCAGAGTCACTGGACTTCTTTCGCACAACATATCTGTCCATAGTGGCCTGTACCTCTCGTTCCTTTATGACTTCCCTAAAGTGTTTCACAACATTGTCAGTGTACAGGTTGCCAACACGGCTTGCAATAGCTGTGTGAGGGTGATTTTCATCCATGAAGGTTTGCACTTCAAGCCACTTTGCACAGATTTCTTTAATCTTTGTAGTAGGCAACTTCTTCAATTTCTCTCTCCCCTCCTCTGAACCAGTTTCCTCAGGTCTGGCCTCTTGCTCTTGAAGTTGATCTATCAGCTCATCAGTGGTTAGTTCTTCATTGTCCTCCTCCACCAACTCTTCCACATCCTCCCCACTAACCTCCAACCCCAAGGACTTTCCCAATGCCACAATGGATTCCTCAAGTGGCATAATCCTCTCAGGGTTAGCCTCAAACCCTTCAAAATCCCTTTTGTCTACACATTCTGGCCACAGTTTCTTCCAAGCAGAGTTCAAGGTCTTCTTAGTCACTCCCTCCCAAGCCTTACCTATAAGGTTTACACAATTGAGGATATTAAAGTGCTCTCTCCAAAACTCTCTTAGAGTCAGTTGAGTTTCTGAGGTCACTACAAAGCACCTTTCAAACAGAGCTTTTGTGTACAGTTTTTTGAAGTTTGCAATAACCTGCTGGTCCATGGGCTGCAGGAGAGGAGTGGTATTAGGAGGCAAAAACTTCACCTTAATGAAGCTCATGTCCCCATAAAGTCGCTCTGCCACGTCTGTAGGATGACCAGGGGCATTGTCTAACACCAGGAGGCACTTAAGTTCTAATTTCTTTTCAGTTAGGTAATCTTTCACATTGGGGGCAAATGCATGGTGTAACCAGTTATAGAAAAAGTCCCTAGTGACCAATGCCTTACTGTTTGCCCTCCACAGCACACACAAATTATCCTTGAGGACATTCTTTTGCCTGAACGCTCTGGGAGTTTCAGAGTGATACACTAATAAAGGCTTAACTTTGCAATCACCACTAGCATTGGCACACATCAACAAAGTAAGCCTGTCTTTCATAGGCTTATGTCCTGGGAGTGCCTTTTCCTCCTGAGTAATGTAGGTCCTGCTTGGCATTTTCTTCCAAAACAGGCCTGTTTCATCACAATTAAACACTTGTTCAGGTTTCAGTCCTTCACTGTCTATGTACTCCTTGAATTCCTGCACATATTTTTCAGCCGCTTTGTGGTCCGAACTGGCAGCCTCACCATGCCTTATCACACTATGGATGCCACTACGCTTCTTAAATCTCTCAAACCAACCTTTGCTGGCCTTAAATTCACTCACATCATCACTAGTTGCAGGCATTTTTTTAATTAAATCCTCATGCAACTTCCTAGCCTTTTCACATATGATCGCTTGAGAGACGCTATCTCCTGCTAGCTGTTTTTCATTTATCCACACCAATAAGAGTCTCTCAACATCTTCCATCACTTGCGATCTTTGTTTCGAAAACACAGTTAAACCTTTGGCAAGAACAGCTTCCTTGATTGTCTTTCTGGTGCCCACAATAGTAGCGATGGTTGATTGGGGTTTCTTGTACAACTTGACCAGGTCGGCGATACGCACTCCACTTTCATACTTATCAATGATCTCTTTCTTCATTTCTATTGGAATTCTCACCCTTATTGGTGTACGGTTGGCACTAGAAGCTTTCTTGGGGCCCATGGTCACTTATTTTCCAGAAACAGCACCGAAAACACTGTAATAATACGAAATATTCCGATTGTATGCTTGGATGTTACCGCGGAGGCTGGCTGGTAAACAATGGCACGGGCGGCACATGTGAGGCTGGCTGAGGGCGCACATTGGACGCGTCTCGGACGAAAATCGGTGAGCGGGTTTTTAATCGGTATGCGCGGCAAAATTTTTGCGATTAAAGCAAGCGGTATGCGGATTAATCGCTATGTGATGCCATCGTTATGCGGGGGTCCACTGTATAAAGAATTGATTTTCCTAAATTATAATAATTATATATAATTTGACATATTTATTGTCTCTTAATAGATAGTAATTTGAGAGATAAAATCTTTTGTAGTTTATTTAGAAAATATAATTCTTAATAGGTAGTAGGTTAGTAGACAGCAACCACCCAGGGAGGTACTACCAAGATTTCAGGTGCGTCTTGCTATTTCTACTTACACGCAGGTCACACTACACCTGCATGTACAAGCATATGTATACACACCTCTCTGGGTTTTCTTCTATTTTCTTACTAGTTGTTGTTCTTGTTTATTTTCTCATATCTCCATGGGGAAGTGGAATAGAATTCTTCCTCCGTAACCCATGCGTGTCGTAAGAGGTGACTAAAATGCTTGGAGCAAGGGGTTAGTAACCCCTTCTCCTGTATACATTACTAAAGTTAAAAAGAGAAACTTTTGTTTTTTCTTTTTGGGCCACCTTGCCTCAGTGGGATACGGCCAGTTTGTTGAAAAAAAAGATAATTCTTAATATATGAACATCTATGCATGTGCTTGTAAGTAGATGATGGACTACCTTACAGACAATGAATTTTAAAGATATCAAATTAATGTAATAATAATAAAATACAGTAGGACCGTACTTAAAACAACAAATCAGGAATGCTGTTTTGCAGAGTCCTTGCATATTTATATTTTTTCCAGATGCTTCTCATAACAGTAAATACTATAGTCATGATGATGTCCTAGTTGAGCAAAGTTAAGATGTCTAGCTATTCAGAAGTAAATGTGCTCTCATTTGAATATATGCTATCTTTCTCACAAACATTTCCAAATTGTTGAATGTTTGATTATGGTGCTGTGAAATGCAGCTTCCCTTCATACCAAGTGTTTAGCATTTGATCTTCCTGAACAGCACATATCTTATTTTCTTTTATATAATTCATTTTCACTACTACTAAACACAGACTTGTGTAGCTCTACATAATTATACAGTGGAACCTCAAAAATCGAACTGCTCCCAACACAACCAATTATGTAAGTGTATTTTTGTAAGTTCTTTTATAAGTGTATTTTTGAGGGTCTGAAATGGACTAATCTAATTTACATTATTCCTGATGGGAATAAATTCATTCGGTAAAGGCAGTGGAACAGCCTTCTGGACCGAAGAAAGTTCGATATTCGAGGTTCCACTGTACCAGTGTTCAAATTATTCATTCTACATTCTCGAATCATATCCACATACAGCTTATTTGTCATCTGTATTTTCTGAAACATTATCATAGATTCTTGCCTAGCCTTCTCATTTCCATTATCAGTAGCAATTGTCTTGGGTTGCCATGGTTAATCTACATTGCCAAAGGGAGTGGTAAAATCTAAGATATATTGGTAGACAAAGATAAATTATTAAAGAGAGATGCTGGGACAGCATGACTGAGGCATGGCTAGTTGCAGAAAGTAAGGTTAAGTTGGTTCTCCCAACATCATATTACCATACCATAAATTCTTGCCTATTTCTACTATGGTGCTAAATTTCGAACTGAATGAATGTTTTATGGGAACACAGTGAGTTTGTTACTGGATGTAATTTTTAGGGCTCTGATTTGTGAAAAAAAAAATTTCAACAAGTCGGCCATCTCCCACCACGGCAGGGTGACCCAAAAAGAAAGAAAATCCCCCAAAAGAAAATACTATCATCATCATTCAACACTTTCACCTCACTTATACATAATCACTGTCTTTGCAGAGGCACTCAGATATGACAGTTTAGAAGTCCCTCCAAACTGTCAATATGTAAAGTGCAGGCATACTTCCCATTTCCAGGACTCGAGTCTGGCTAAATCTATAATAACCGGTTTCCCTGAATCCCTTCACTAAATATTACCCTGTTCACACTCCAACAGCTGATCAAGTCCCAAAAACCATTTGTTTCCATTTACTCCTATGTAACACGCTCACACACATTTGCTGGAAGTCCAAGCCCCTCGCCCACGAAACCTCCTTTAACCTCCCCCCCCCCCTCCAACCTTTTCAAGGGCGACCCCTACCCATCCTTCCTTTCCCTACAGATTTATATGCTCTTCAAGTCATTCTACTTTGATCCATTCTTTCTAAATGACCAAACCATTTCAACAACCCCTCTTCAGCCCTCTGACTAATACTTTTAGTAACATATTTTCTTTTAAGTCGTTATCTATTTTTTGTGTGAAAGTATAGTTATGTGATAACAGATTCAAGAGTTAATAATACAATAGTGCATGTATCCTATGGCTGATTTCAAGAGTTGGTATACTCTCACAATGAGTACAAGCAAACAGTGGGAGTTGTTGCTGGTGCCCTCAATGTTAATAGCTTGAGCACACATCCTCCAGATACTTTTTTTTTTGGAGGACAGAAGAACCAGAGGGACATGATAGCAATATACTTCATACTAAGGGGAATTGATAAGGTAGAAAGGGATAAGCTGCTTGAGAAGTGAGAAACAGAAACTTGAGGATGCAATTGAAAGTTAAAGGCACAGACGAACCACAGGGATGTTAGAAAGTATTTCTTCGGTCTTAGAGTGGTCAGAAAGTCAAATGATATTAGTGAAGAATTAATGTAGGCAAGCTCCATAATGTGTTTTAAGAGCAGATATGATAGGGCCCATGACAGTAAGAGAAAGTTAATATGAATAATGGCAAAGTAAGAAGCAGGGCCAGAATCTAAGGATCAGTCCCTGCAACTACAAATAGTTAAGTACAAGTAGGTAAATACAGCAGTAAATAGCAGTACATTATAAAAGAGCTTTTAAAGCTTTCCTAATGCAGTTTCTTAGTCATGACTATTCTCATGTGCAGCAAGGGTGAGATTAGATCACATTTTATATTTAAAGATAATAATAGAATTTTTTTTTCCAGTAAGTGTTCCCATAATTCCTGAAGCAGAAAGGATTGAGCCTGTCAACTGTAAGTTAAATCTCCTAGAACATGTACAAATTGTCCAGACCAACATTACCAAGCGCTTTGACCAGATTGAAAAACAGCTTGAAGGTATTGTTGTCTTAGTTATCCCTTAGCATTTATGCCAGTAATAATTTAAATTTAATGTATATAGAAAAAAAACCTAGAGGTTGCCTTTTTTAAACAGCATTGAAAATTGGTACCTTTTTGTATATTATGTTTAGTTGACTTCAAATTGTATCACTACTTACAGGTTTGGTTTTTATAGTCAACTTTTATCCTCCCTTAATTTTTTTTGTCATTGTATTTACTGTATAAACTTTTAAGACACTAGAGTGACGTATGGATAATCTTTTACAGTAATTTTTAAATGTTTACAGTACTTGAAGCCGAAATGGGCTTGTGTGCAGATACTGTGGATGATGACTGTGAGGAAGACGGTGAAGAACGTGACCCAGCCACCCTTCAAGCTCGAGCTCTTATAAAACTCATTCTTAATGATGTCAATGTTGTGAAGAAGATTGCAGAATTCACTCATTAAACTTGGCTGTTTATAAATTATCTGATATTATCGTCATACCCTTCAGCCCAAAAGAAATTATGAAATTGCCTTACAAAATTTCTGCACCTTCACAGAACACATATCATGCTTTGACTTTTAAAATAAACCTTCAGAATTTTTATCCAAATACTGTTTCAGACTTATATATTTTAGTTTAGTAGTGTTACTTCATTGTAGCAAAAATAACTGTGACTAACTATAGCAAAATTAGAGTTAAAAAGCTGCTATAATTGTGTCCTAGTAAAGTGAAATAAAAATTTTTATTTCTCACACAAACTGGCCTGTTATTCAGTCAGAACGTTCATTCTGTGAAAGAGACATTTATGATATAGTATTAACTGTACTGAAGGACATTGTTGAATACATTGTGAAATGTGAATATAATGTGAAGCATTAATGAACATGATGTGAAATGAAACCATGCTGGGGAATATTGCTGAATACATTGTGAAGTATGAAACTATTCTGTGAAGTGTTGATTAACACATTGTACTTTATAATACTACTAAGCACAATGTGAACTGTTAAACTATAGTGCTACACTGCTGAGTACATTAAATGTTGAACTATAGTGCTATATTGCTGAGAACATTAAGTGTTAAACTATACTGCTACAGTGCTGAGTATGTTAAGTGTTAATTCATACTGTGTAACACTGGTGTGTGCTAAGTGTGAAATTAATGTATATTGTGGAACATGTTTTAAAGTGTGACCAGACAACAAGTATATGTAGTGAGAAAAGTGAAGAAATACTTGACACAGAAATACAGTTAACACAGTGAGATATATATTTACTTATATGCAACAGTGTTACTGTATCTGAAAACAGGTTTTGTGATTCATTGTTCGAAGTGTATCATTGTATATATTTACAGACTGATACTTGGTTGAAATAAGATTGGAAAAAATGCTATATTAATTTGGGATATGAATTGTAACCATGTATGAAATAAATGCTGAAGAAGGCAAGACTTTTACCTGGTATTATTCATGTACATCATACAAACAAAATGAGAAAGAATTATGCAAATTAAAGAAATATCAATGAAAGTTAGGCTATTATCTTTTTTGATCATTTATCACAGAGCATGTCATCCTTATTTCAGATACCTCCTTCATTGGCCTGAAATGCTTACTGTGTCCACCCTCCTTTGACAGTCTCAACCTATATGCAGATTGAGTTTTGAATAAACTCAATCTTAACATTGTTCTCCCCATAAACATTATGAAGTTCAAAACAAAATTGTAAAGATATCTTTTTTTTATAAACCCCTTCTCCTGTACAAATTACTAAATTTAATAAGAAAACCTTTCGTTTTTCTTTTTGGGCCACCCTACCTTGGTGGGATACAGCCGGTTTGTTGAAAAAAAAAATTATATTGCTAACAAAGTTTAATATAATCAATAACATAAATATTATACTGTACATGTTATGTATGTGCTGCATATCATAATGGCTTGGGGAAGCTAAATTACTATATGTGCTGTTAAAATTAATGGCGTAAAACAATATTGAAAAATTATGTGATTTACAAGTCACAGAATGGGTGGAGCACAAACCCATGGCTGACAAGTCATGAAACTCACAGATCAGTGTGCTAATCTATTATTTGCAATCATGTTATAGTGATTTCATTAGTATAAGATTTACAAAATGTATACTTATAGTTTCCTCAAGTAAATTATTAGCACTGGAATTTGTGTTGATGTCTGTGGCATGCCTTTTTGGGTATTCTGGTCATCTAGAAAATTCTAGTCATAATAACTTTAAACAAAAAATTACTTTGTAAATATTTGAGAGGTTATTAATTTAATTAAAATACTAATTACAAATAGTATTGTGTATAAGACTGATTGCAGAGGAGCCTTTATTGGTACAATGTTTCACTGTACCAAACTGTATCAATAAAGACTCCTCTGCAATCAGTGTCTTACTTTCCGTACTGTTGACTCTTCACCATTTCCATGTAATTCTAATTGCAAGTTTAATGGACTGTTTATTATATTGCAGGAGAGCATATAGAAAATTTGAATATATGTGATAACAATATTGCGCATTTAAAATGCACAAAGTGTACATATATTGTTACCTACTCTGCATTTGTAAAATATTGATTGAAATGTATTTATTTAGTTTTAGGAGGAATAATAATAGGTCAAAAGCAGTTTAGTAATTATGTACTCAGTATCTCTTATATACCAATTATAGTTTCTTAAGGTTCTAGTTATTATTCTTAACATAAGATAATTTGGAGGAAAATAAATATTCTTCCATACTGTCCAGTCATTCATTGTACATTGTTTTTTTTCTTTCTGAAGCTGGCAAAGAAAATTCATAAAGATATATGTAGGAGAGCTATTCTGTTATTAACCTTTCTCATTTCATCTTTGTGCTGTAAATTTTTGCACTACAGAGTTGTTATGAATATTCAGAACATTTGATAGCTAGATTAATTTTTGCACATTAATTAAATCTCAGTTACTTCTTACTGCAGAAATAAAAAATAGTAAAGTTAAATAACGGATGCTTCAAAATTAATATTTTAGTACTTTCTGGTACATAAGAATTTTGAAGTACAGTAAACCTCTCATTTATGGACTGATAGATGGGAGGGAGTGCATGATATTACCAGTTGTCTACAACTTCCATATTATGATTAATTTTTCATGATCAAATGGTTGTCTTCTGAACTAGTGGACTTGGTCCACTAATACAGCAGACAACCGAATACAAAGAATATGGGGATTGTAACCTGTGGTACTGCAGTACAGTACTGTACTCTTAATACAATACTATACTGTATAGTTTTATAGCACAGTACATAATTTACACTAGGTGGGTGAATGAGAGACAGTAGGTGAGTGAATGAGAGTGTAGGTGGGTGAATGAGAGGGAAGGTGGGTAAATAAGGGATGTGAGAGTAGGTGCATAAATGAGGGATGTGAGAGTAGGTGGATGAATGTGAGGGTAGATGGGTGAATGAGAGGGATGTGAAGATAGGTGGGTGAATGTGAGAGGGTAGGCTGTATCCCACTGAGGCAGGGTGACCTAAAAAGAAAAACGAAAGTGTTTCTTTTTAAATTTAGTAATTTATACAGGAGAAGAGATAAACAAGTTAAAAAAGCCTAGGGAACGAATGGATTTGTCAGTTAAAAACAGAGTAGGGGAGTTAGTAGATGGGGAGCTGGAGGGATTGGGTAGATGGCAAGAATATTTTGAGGAACTTTTGAATGTCGATGAAGAAAGAGAGGCAGTAATTTCATGCACTGGCCAGGGAGGTATAACATTTTTAGGAGTGAAGAAGAGCAGGATGTGAGTGTGGGGAAGGTGTGCGAGGCATTACATAGAATGAAAGGTGATAAGGCAGCCTGAACTGATGGGATCTTGACAGAAATGTTAAAAGCAGGTGGAGATATAGTGTTGGAGTGGTTGGTATTTTTGCTTAATAAATGGTTGTTTAATATATTTATAGATGGGGTTGTAAAAGAAGTAAATGCTAGGGTGTTTGGGAGAGGGGTGGGATTAAATTATGGGGAATCAAATATAAAATGGGAATTAACACAGTTGCTTTTTGCTGATGATACTGTGCTTATGGGAGATTCTAAAGAAAAATTGCAAATGTTAGTGGATGAGTTTGGGAGTGTGTGTAAAGGTAGAAAGCTGAAAGTGAACATAGAAAAGAGTAAGGTGATGATGGTATCAAATGATTTAGATAAAGAAAACTTGGATGTCAAATTGGGGAGGAGTAGTATGGAAGAAGTGAATGTTTTCAGATACTTTGGAGTTGATGTGTCAGTGGATGGATTTATGAAGGATGAGGTTAATCATAGAACTGATGAGGGAAAAAAAGTGAGTGGTGCATTGAGGTATATGTGCAGACAAAAAATGTTATCTATGGAGGCAAAGAAGGGAATGTATGAAAGTATAGTAGTACCAACACTTATTGGGTGTGAAACTTGGGTTGTGAATGCAGCAGCGAGGAGGCGATTGGATGCAGTAGAGACATCCTGTCTAAGGGCAATGTGTGGTGTAAATATTATGCAGAAAATTCGGAGTGTGGAAATTAGGAGAAGATTTGGAGTTAATAAAAGTATTAGTCAGAGGGCTGAAGAGGGGTTGTTGAGGTGGTTTGTTCATTTAGAGAGAGTGGATCAAAGTAGAATGGCATGGAGAGCGTATAAATCTGTAGGAGAAGGAAGGCAGGGTAGGGGTCATCCTCGAGAAGGTTGGAAGGAAGGGGTAAGGGAAGCTTTGTGGGCAAGGGGCTTGGACTTCCAACAGGCGTGCATGAGCGTGTTTGATAGGAGTGAATGGAGACGAATGGTATTTGGGACCTGACGATCTGTTGGGGTGTGAGCAGGGTAATATTTAGTGAAGGGATTCAGGGAAACTGGTTATTTTTATATAGCTGGACTTGAGTCCTGGTAATGGGAAGTACAATGCCTGCACTCTAAAGGAGGGGTTCGGGATAGCAGTTTGGAGGGATATGTTGTGTATCTTTATATGTATATGCTTCTAAGCTGTTGTGTTCTGAGCACCTCTGCAAAAACAGTGATTATGTGTGAGTGAGGTGAAAGTGTTGAATGATGATGAAAGTATTTTCTTTTTGGGGATTTTCTTTCTTTTTGAGTCATCCTGCCTTGTTGGGAGACGGCCGACTTGTTAAAAAAAAAATGTATGAAAGAGGGGAAGGTACCTAGGGATTGGCAGAGAGCATGTATAAGTCCTTTATATAAATTGAAGGGGGACAAAAGAGCTTGTAAAAATTATAGGGGAATAAGTTTACTGAGTATACCAGGTAAAGAGTATGGTAGGGTTATTATTGGAAGAATTAGAGGAAAGACAGAGAGCATGATTGCAGATGAGCAAGGAGGCTTTAGAATGGGTAGGAGATGTGTAGATCAGGTGTTTACATTGAAGCATATATGTGAACAGTATTTAGATAAAGGTAGGGAAGTTTTCTTTGTATTTATGGATTTAGAAAAGGCATATATAGACTGGATAGGGAAGCAATGTGGCAGATGTTGCAAGTGTATGGAGTAGGTAGTAACTTACTAAATGCTGTAAAGAGTTTTTATGAGGATAGGCTCATGTTAGGGTGTGCAGGAGAGAGGGCAATTACTTCCCACTAAAAATAGGTCTTAGACAGGGATGTGTAATGTCACCGTGGTTGTTTAACGTATATATAGATGGGGTTGTAAAAGAAGTAAATGCTAACGCATTGGGGAGAGGGGTGGGATTAAATTATATGGAATCAAATACAAAATCTGAGTTCACACAGTTCCTTTTTGCTGATGATGCTGTGCTTTTGGGAGATTCTAAAGAAAAGTTGCAATGGTTAGTTGACAATTTTGGGTGGGTGTGTAAAGGTAGAAATTTGAAAGTGAATATAGATAAGAGTAAGGTGATAAGGGTATCAAATGATTTAGATAAAGAGAAATTGGATATCACATTGGAGGGAGGGAGTATGGAAGCAGTGAATGTTCCCAGATATTTGGGAGTTGACTTGTCAGTGGATGAGTTTATGAAGGATGAGGTAAACCATAGAACTGATGAAAAAAAGTGAGTGGTGCATTGAGGTAACTGTGGAGACAAAAAACATTATCCATCTAGGCAAAGAAGGGAATGTACGAAAGTATAGTGGCACAAACACACTTATATGGGTGTGAAGCTTGGGTTGTAAATGCTGCAGCATATTGTTCACTTACATGCTTCAATGTAAACACTTTGTCTACACATCCCCTACCCATACTAAAGCCTTGTTCATCTGCAATCCTACTCCATGTCTTTCCTCTATTTCTTTCAATAATAACCCTACCATACATTTTTCCTAATATACTCAGTAAGCTTATTCCCTTATAATTTTTAAACTGTTTTAACATTTCTGTCATGATCCCATCAGTTCCAGCTGCTTTACCCCCATTTGTTCTACCCAATGCCTCATGCACCTTCCCCACATTCACATCCAGCTCTTCTTCACTCCTAAAAGATGTTATACCTCCCCGGCCAGTGCATGAAATCACTGCCCCTCTTCATTTAACAGTTCCTCAAAGTATTCCCACCGTCTTCCCAATACCTCCAACTCCCCATCTACTACTTTATTGTGTTTTTAACTGTCAAACTCGTTTGTTCCCTAGGCTTTCTTAACCTATTTATCTAACTCCAAAACTTTTCTTATTCTAAGAAAAATTTGTTGACAGCACCTTTCCCACTCGATCATTTGCTCTGCTTTTGCACTCCCTCACTTCTCTTACTCTCCATATAGTACTCCACCCTTATATCACTTCTGCTTTGTAAAAAACTCTAATTAGCAAACTTCTCCCTTATCACACCCTTGACCTCATCATTCCACCAGTCACTCCTCTTTCCTTATGTACCCACCCTCCTATAGCCACAAACTTCTGCCTTGCATTCTAAAACTGCATCTTTAAAACTATCCCACCCTTCTTCAACCCCCACACTACCTAGACTGTCACTAACCCACCTGTCTCCCAATAGTTGCTTATACCTCAACCTAATTTCCTCCTCCCTTAGTTGATAAACTTTCACCTCTCTCACTTGCTGCTGCTATTTTTCTTTTTGCTCCATCTACTTTCTACTTGTGCTATATTATATCTTTTAAATACAGAAGATATATGTATTACTTATTACCAAAGCTCTCTCTATACACAGTTTGATTAAAGGCATCTCCATTTTCATATAACTATGGCACCCCAAACTTTCCTGCTACTCCCTCCACAACAGTTTTACCCTCTTAAGTACTTAGGTCCTCCATCACAAGTATTCTCTCACTTGGTTCAAAACTTCCCAGACACTCAGCATCTCTCAAAATTCTCTCTGTGTGAGTTTTCTTTTTTTTACACAGGGTTTTGACAAGGTTAGGTTAAGGATCCCTAGCTTTATTGACATGCTATTTACAAGTTTAAGGATTCTTAACTTTATTGACATGCTAAGAGCTGTTACCTACATCAGCTCATTTGAAAGCATTTTTATTGTTATGAAACATACAAGTAGGGAACAGGATGAAGTTGGAGTCATCTGTGGGCCAGCATTTTCATTTGATCAACTGACTATCTAGTTGACATCATAATGCTGTACAAATGTGTTCCATACTCGAGTCATCCTGGGGATAAATGATCTCAGATGAAGTGATGTTCTGGAGAAGGATACAGCAAGAGTGAAGTTGCTGCTTTCTGCCCATCTTGTGGTATAGAAGCTTGCTTGTCGCTGTCGTCATTATGGAGCCAAGTGTGGTCTTTGACATTGTTGGCCTTGTCTGTGTCTGTCTGTCTCTCTTTCTATTTTTTTACACAGGGTTTGACAAGGTTAGGTTAAGGATCCCTAGCTTTATTGACAAGCTATTTACAGGTTAAGGATTCCTAACTTTATTGATAAGCTAAGAGCTGTTACCTACATCAACTCATTTGAAAGCATTATTATTATGAGACATACAAGTAGGGAAAAGGATGAAGTAGGAGGGGACTTTTGCACCAGCCTTCGTTGGCTGTGGACGTCTCTCTCTCTCTCGCCTGTGTATCAGTGACAAATTTCCACTATTCTCTCTGGGACGCTTGTCCTCATCTATTCTGCCCGCCGGGCACTCCACAGGAGGGGCACCTGTTCATCGGCTTACTTAGCCAGCTCCATTTTTTCCGCTCTGCGGAAAATTCTTTAACGGTCGTTGGTGGGAAGCCAGTTACTGAACTAGGTGGGTGTTGGCATCCCTCTCTGCTGGGGCTTGGCAAGGGCATCCACCAGATCTAATTGGAAACTTCGTTTCTATCTCTTTTTACAAAGGAACTTTTGTTCCTTTTCTCTCATCGCCCAGCCTTGCCCAACAATTTTTCCTCGTACCATCGAGAAACCGGGCTTGATACGGCTTATGCTGTCAGTGGCCCTGATAAACCCAACAAACAAAGAAGATGAAGTTGGAGCCATCTGTGAGCCAGCATTTTCATTTGATCAACTGACTATCTCGTTGACATCATAATGCTATACAAATGTGTTCCAGACTCGAATCATCCTGGGGATAAATGATTCTCTCTTTTTCATTTCTCTCTCTCTCTCTCAATATTTTATTGCATGAAAACTTCATTTTTTATTCTGCTAGTGGCTTTCTTTTTGCCAAATATATTTTATTACATGTGTAATACACAAAAAAAATAAAGACTAAGACACTTATGCAACATATGGGAATCTTTATTCAGGAAACGTTTCACCACAGTGGCTTCATCAGTCCAATACAAAGCAGAAAGGTGCAAGGGGAGGAGTAGTTTGAGGTAATCAGTCCCTCAGCCTGGAGTCGATGTGATCAGTCCATCAGTCTTGTAGAATGTACAGCATAGGGCCGTAGACGTGGCTTATATACTGTAGTCAGGTGAGGGGAAGCAGGAGGAGGTGGGGTCATAGTGGTACCATCCACTACTGTAAGTAGGTCTTCATCCAAAGGTTGGACAAGTTTGAAGAATTCTTTGTATCAAGATCCCATGATGATGCAGTATCTGACATTCATCACAACGAAGACCTACTTCGACTAGTGGATGGTACCACTATGACCCCACCTCCTCCTGCTTCGCCTCACCTGACTACAGTATATAAGCCACGTCTACGGCCCTATGCTGTACATTCTACAAGACTGATGGACTGATCACATCGACTCCAGGTTGAGGGACTGATTACCTCAAACTACTCCTCCCCTTGCACCTTTCTGCTTTGTATTGGACTGATGAAGCCACTGTGTGTTAGGTAAGACACATATGCAACAGTTAGGTATCTTTATTATGAAACGTTTCGCCTACACAGTAGGCTTCTTCAGTCAAGTACAGAAAAGTTGATAGAAGCAGAAGATACTTGAAGACGATGTAATCAGTCCATCACCCTTAAAGTTTTGAGGTGGTCAGTCCCTCAGTCTGGAGAAGAGCAATGTTCCATAGTATGAAACAATATGGAGAAGAAGTGACAGGATGGAACTTTTTATAGCGCCAAGAGGTGAGACGTAGGCCACTAGGAGAGGTAAGAACTCAGATGTTGAGAGGTCAGGTCCCTCTCAAATCCAGCCCCTCTCACTAGTGGAAGTTGTCGAAGTTGATTGCAGGTCTGTACCAAGATACCCTTGTGTTGCAGTGTCTGACAGATTGAACATTAAAATGGTATAAAATACCGACAGGTTGTTAGGTAAGACACATATGCAACAGTTAGATATCTTTATTATGAAACGTTTCGCCTACACAGTAGGCTTCTTCAGTCAAGTACAGAAAAGTTGATAGAAGCAGAAGATACTTGAAGACGATGTAATCAGTCCATCACCCTTAAAGTTTTGAGGTGGTCAGTCCCTCAGTCTGGAGAAGAGCATTGTTCCATAGTATGAAACAATATGGAGAAGAAGTGACAGGATGGAACTTTTTATAGCGCCAAGAGGTGAGACGTAGGCCACTAGGAGAGGTAAGAACTCAGATGTTGAGAGGTCAGGTCCCTCTCAAATCCAGCCCCTCTCACTAGTGGAAGTTGTCGAAGTTGATTGCAGGTCTGTACCAAGATACCCTTGTGTTGCAGTGTCTGACAGATTGAACATTAAAATGGTATAAAATACCGACAGGTTGTTAGGTAAGACACATATGCAACAGTTAGGTATCTATTATGCTCTTCTCCAGACTGAGGGACTGACCACCTCAAAACTTTAAGGGTGATGGACTGATTACATCGTCTTCAAGTATCTTCTGCTTCTATCAACTTTTCTGTACTTGACTGAAGAAGCCTACTGTGTAGGCGAAACGTTTCATAATAAAGATACCTAACTGTTGCATATGTGTCTTACCTAACAACCTGTCGGTATTTTATACCATTTTAATGTTCAAGCCACTGTGTGGCGAAACGTTTCCTAAATAAAGATTCCCATATGTTGCATAAGTGTCTTAATCTTCAACTTGTCTGTTTTCAAAAACATTTATCACAAAGTTGCTTATTGTTTGTTTATCATTTAATTAGTTGGGCGGCATGCATCAGCTTCTAGGCCGCATAAAATCTGTTGTTGTTGACTCAGGGAGAAATGTGTAAGTAAGTAAGTAAGTTTATTCAGGTATACACAAATACAGTTACATAGAATTATCATACATAGCAGCATATGTGTAGAGAACCTGGGATAACCCAAAAAAGTCAGATAGTGACTTATTTCCATTGGGATCCTTTTACCTTATTATTATAATATAAAGGTTATAATATTTTCTTATTATTCTACAATGAAGATAACATCTTATTATCATACTAAAAAGACTATCTACTACACCAAGGTCATTAAGGCTATCTACAATGCGAGGGTCATTACTAGGAATAAGGTAAAATTTACACGTATGTTAGCTAAAAATAGAAAATCATTCCCATCCCTTTCTGTAGCTACATTCATCAGACACCTTTTGGCACTCTTCTTGAACTGGTTCATACTATGACTGGCTTTGACATGTGCGGGTAGTCTGTTCCATTTCTTTATTGCTGTACAATAAAAGGTGTTTGAAGCCTGGCCACTGACTGTGGCTACTACAAATTTGTGCTCTCTCCCCCTAGTACTATGATTGCTTTGGTTCCCAACCTTGACAAAATTGACAGCAAGATATTCTGGACACTGTTCGTGAGCAATTTTATAAACATGATTTAGCTTCAGTTGTTTTACTCTGTCTTCAACATTCAGCATATCCAACTGCTGTAATTCATCCTGGCCTACATGTTCTCTTGGTCCCAGCCCCAGGATGAATCTTACGATTTTGTTCTGGGTGATTTGCAGTCTATCAGTTTTTTTGTCAAGGCAGAGTACCAAGAAGAGGAAGCGTAATCCATATGGCATTGTATAAGGGCCCAGTGGCCTGGTGGCTAAAGCTCCCGCTTCACACACGGAGGGCCCGGGTTCGATTCCCGGCGGGTGGAAACATTTCGACGAGTGTCCTTACACCTGTTGTCCTGTTCACCTAGCAGCAAATAGGTACCTGGGTGTTAGTCGACTGGTGTGGGTCGCATCCTGGGGGACAAGATTAAGGACCCCAATGGAAATAAGTTAGACAGTCCTCGATGACGCATTGACTTTCTTGGGTTATCCTGGGTGGCTAACCCTCCGGGGATTAAAAATCCGAACGAAATCTTATCTTATCTTATCTTAGGGTCCTGCGAGCCTCAGTAGGTAGACACTGTGCTTGTCTATACAGGAACTTCAGTCTGGCATTCGCTTTCTTTATTACACTGTTCCCCATCAATGTGTTGGCCTCTGATTGTGGGTTCAGGCAAGGGGATCCACCTCACCTCTTAAGTTTATTTAAATAGTTACACAAATTATCAGACATAGTATATGTGTAAATTTCCTAGGATAACCTAATCTGGAACAATGTCTTTCCGTGGCTCTTTTCGGAGGAAACCTTTGTTTCATAATTCCCGCCCATATTTGGATATATTTCCCCGGACTTCTGGGAAGAGTTAAAACGCACCTAATAAATGAAGCTACAGACAGGGAGGAGAGTAATTTCTTGTGTAGCTAATATTCGTGTACCCATTATTGTAAGCTGATCCTCTCTTTAATGTTAATGTAAATAACTCAGTTTACTTTATCCCTATTGTATCTCCTTTTGTTATAACTGATTTTAACACAGTTGAGTTTACGTTTTACCTTTCAAGTTTAAAATAAGACATTACAAGGACCCCAATGGAAATAAGTCACTGTGATTTTTTTTTTTTTTTTTTTTTTGGGGGGGGGGGTTAACCTAGGTAATTTACTGTATGATGTTAGGGTTTATAAGGCCACTGACAGATTACACGATGTATTATAATAGCACTTTGTCATTTTTGTCTGACACTGTTGGGTTATCCTAGGTAATCTATACATATGCTGCTATGTATGAAAACCTATGTAACTGTATTTATATATACCTGTACCTAAATAAACTTGTTTATTTACTGGTGCTATGTATGATAATTTATGTAACTATTTATGTGTACCTATACCTGAATAAACTTACTTATGTGTATCTGTGACTAAATAAACTAACTCCAATTTTAATAAGTCACAATTTTTTTGTGTTAACCTGGGTAATCTACACATATGCTTCTATGTATAATAATTTATGTAACTGTATTTATGTGTACCTGAACTTGAATCAATTTACTAGGGTTCAATAAGAGGTAAGCTTTAATGACCCTTAACAACGCCAACAGTAACAGGAGTGAGCGGGAGGTTTGTTGCTGCTGCTGCTAAGTTGACCTAATTTTACACAATTTTGGATGATTATAATTGTCTTACATAATAATAAGTAAGTTTATTTAGGTATACGTAAGTACAGTTACACAAATTAGGTTAACTACAATTATCATACATAGCGATATATGTAAATTATTAATGGAATAAAGTCGCTGACTTTTCTGAAGTTAAACTAAGTAAGTTTATTCATGTATAGACAAATACAGTTACATAGATAAGATAAGATAAGATTTCGTTCGGATTTTTAACCCCGGAGGGTTAGCCACCCAGGATAACCCAAAAAAGTCAGTGCGTCATCGAGGACTGTCTAACTTATTTCCATTGGGGTCCTTAATCTTGTCCCCCAGGATGCGACCCACACCAGTCGACTAACACCCAGGTACCTATTTGCTGCTAGGTGAACAGGACAACAGGTGTAAGGAAATGTGTCGAATGTTTCCACCCGCCGGGAATCGAACCCGGGCCCTCCGTGTGTGAAGCGGGAGCTTTAGCCACCAGGCCACCATATATGTAGAGAACCTGGGATAACCCAAAAAGTCAGAGTGACTAATTTCCTTTGGGTAATTAAGTAAATAAATAAGTTTACTTAGGCACAGATATACATAAATATAATTATCATACATAGCGTAAATTACCTAGAGTAACCCAAAAAAAGTCAAAGTGATTTATTTCCATTGGATCCTTGTAATATATTATTTAAACCTTAAAAGTTAAAGCAGCTAAGTAACCAACTGTGTGAAAATCAGTTACAATAAAAGGAGATATGTGTATACTGTACTAGAAATAGGTAAACCGAATAATTTACATTAACATTAAAGAGAGGATCAGCTTAAAGGAATAGGTACACCAATGTTAGCTATACAAGAAATCATTCTCCTCCCTTTTTGTAGCTTCATTCATTAAGTACCTTTTAGCTCTTCCTGAACTGGCTCGTGCTATGACAGACAGTCCATTCCGCTCCTTTATTACTGTACAGTTAAAGGTGTTTGAGGCCTGACAGCCTACTGTGGGTATTACAAAGTTGTGTTCGCTTCCACTAGTACCATACTGGTTTTGGTTCCCAACTTTGAGAAACTTGTTATGATATTCTGGATACTGCTTGTGAGCAATTTTATAAATATGTACGACTCAGCTTGTTCAGAAACTCCATGGAAATAAAAGATGCAAAAATTTGGAGCTCACTGCCTGAAAATACCAAAATTTCCCCTACTGCCATTGTCTTTACTAATAATGTTAAAAATTATTTTATTTTATTAACACATCAGCTGAATCCCACCAAGGCAGGGTGGCCTAAAAAAGAAAAACTTTCATCACCATTCACTCCATAACTGTACATGAATGATATACAATACCAACGATGAAAATTAGACACATTTGTGACATCTGGGTATCTTTAATTGTAGATATTTTGCCAACCAGTGGCTTTATCAATACAGATTCTAGGAAATAACTTGAAGACAGTAGAACTATATACAAAAGATGATGTAATCAGTCCCTCAGCCTTGGAGTTGCTGTGTAGAGTACCGTATTTGAAGAGATTATTATTATTATTATAATTTTGATTATAATAATAATAATAATAATAATGTACTGACAAAAATTATAATAATAACAATAGTAATAAATTTATTTTGACATGATACATGGTTGTACAAAGGAATATAATAGTTGAGTGTACATGCCAAAAGCAACTTGTATGCAAGTGCATTTTGGGTAAACTTAAAATTAACATACGATTAATAAGTTGAAAAGATTAGGAATAGGATTTATGCATTGTACATATATATTTGATCTGAGACACATCTAGACCTCACTTTGTAATACTCATGGAATATTTTTATTGAATTAAAGACCCATTAGTACTATGATTTTGTGTGCAATTTCAAGCTTATTTTAGCGAACCCTACTCACTTTACTAAGTTTAAATAAGATTGTATTAAGTTTAAATAAGATTGTAAAATAACTAACCACTAATACTTGTCTAGTTTTAAGTATAGTTACTATGTACCATTATCTTATGTATTAGGATTAGTTTGCCCAAAATGCCTCGGCATGATAGTGGCTATCTTTGTACTTAGCAAATCAAAATTGTAATTACACATTGTAACCTTTACAAAGAAATAAACTTTACTCTACTTTTCTTTACTTTACTTTACTTCTGTAATTAACAGGTACCCATTTGAATTTATAGGAGTACAATTACCATTAAACTAATCATTTCCCATCTATAATTACTGTATTTTATTTTTCAGTACCTGTGCTTCACTACATCTGCTTGCATCTTTTGCAACAGCTACTGTATTACTCTGCTAGTAATGACATATATTTTGTACTGTAACTTTACAGATTTCTCTTTAATTTAAAATTGATGTTTAACACACATCTTTCCCCCCTCAGTTTTTTACAAAACATTTTATGGTATAATTTATAACAAAAAAAAAAAAGGCACAATACCGTGACTGGAATGATACACAAATAACCCACACATAGAAGAGAGGAGCTTACAATGACGTTTCGGTCCGACTTGGACCATTTACAAAGTCACACAAAGTCAGTGTGACTTTGTAAATGGTCCAAGTCTGACCGAAACGTCGTCGTAAGCTCCTCTCTTCTAATGTGCGGGTTATTTGTGTATGGTATAATTTTTCTGGGATAAAATGTCTTTTCCAGTTTTCTAACAAGTGCATTTCCAGTGCTTTCTCTTTCTTTGTTGTAAATTTATGTTTTAATTTCAGTCTTTCTTTTGTTGCATGCCTCTGGATTTCCACTTTTTTCTTCAAGAAAATAATGCTAATTTTCTGTATAAAAAATGTTTCACCTTTTGTTGAAACACATGTTTATAAGTATTAATTGTCTCTTCAAAATATATATTTGTCCTTCAAGAATTACCTTGCATACTACAAGCACTATGCTTGTAACTACAATATAGTATAACGTATGTACTGTACATTAATATCCCATTGTGCTTATACAGTGCAACCTCGGTTATTGTCTTTAATTCGTTCCAGAGAGTCTGACGAAAACCGAATTCGACGAAAACTGAAGCAATATTTCTCATGAGAAATAATATAAATCCAATTAATTCGTTCCAGACGCTCAAAAATATTAACGAAAAATACATTTTATAGAGAATAACAATAGTTTTACATACAGAAAACAATGAGAAATAAATATAAAGCACTAATGAGATGGATAAATGAACATTTAAATCACTTTTACCTTTATTGAAGACTCTTGTTGGCGTATGGAAGACGGCAAGGAGGGAAGAGGGAGGAGAGGTTATCTCTACCACAATCACTACCACCCTCTACCATCATCACAACTACTACCACTCTCTACCACCATCACTACCACCCTCTACCACCATCACTACCACCCTCTACCATCATCACTACCACCCTCTACCACCATCACTACCACCTTCTACCACCATTGAACTGTATCGTGTTTCTTGCCTTTTTTTATCAAAGGGCTGGCATTCGGAACTTTCTTTGGCTCCATGGTGACTTATTTAGCAGTTGCACTCAAGCAAGCACAAAAAACAATGGCTTATTATGAAATGTTTCATATGAATGCGCAGGATAATGTTCACTCGACGAGAAACAAAGCCAGACTGACTCAGAATGCATGTGTGGGATGCTTTGTGTGGGCGCCTGCAGACAGATGTGTTTGGTACGGTGGACGAAAACCGAGGTGATGAATGAAAATTTGGGACAATATTTTGACGAAAAAAGTTGTCGAAAACCGAATTCGACAAAAACCAGGGCAAACAAAAACTGAGGTTCCACTGTATGTTATTTTTGTCTGTTGTGGTCAGGTAGGTGTTAGTGAAATATTTCTACTACTTGAAGACTGAATGTAGCTTAAAGGAAAAGAACTACAGTATTTATACTAAATCACTATCAAAAGTTAATGAGTTGTTTTGTTGCAGTTTGCAGCGAGGTGACAATGAGACGTTCAGCCGCTCCCTCACAACTACACAAGAGAGCAGCATTCAGTCCGCCATTTACTGGCCCTCAAGTTAAACGACAGTGTATAAATACACAGACTGGTGGTGAGAGCATTTATTTTCTAAATAATGTGCTGCTGTTTAAAATGGCAGTACAGTCAAACAATGGAATTCACATGCTTCATAATCTGCATATTTTGATTTATCAGTACTTTTACTGAAAGCCATTTCACACATAGCTTTGTTTATTACTGTTTTTTGTGCCTGTATTTTCTTGGCAAATGATCCCTAAATTGAAAATTAGCCATAAGATTTCATTGAAAATGTGATTATTCTTTCTTATTAATGTGATTATTAAACAGATTAGAACAATTTTTAAATATATATAGTATGGCTGTCTAAACCGTATAAATAATGTAGACATGCAAAATTTGCTTTTATCCACCTCCTGGAACCTAATTCATGCAAATCTCAGGGTTCAGATGTATGTAGAAACTTTCAAAAGTGGCTGAAACTTCCACTATAAGTTACATTTCAAGGGTCAAACTTGGCAGTTACAGAGACTTTTATAACAACAACCATGTTCACTCTGATGGTCAGTGATTGTTTTCCTAGTATCCAGGAGGCATATATTTATTTTATAGAGATTATTTTGGGCGCTGCAGAGGCTGATGTTTCCAAATCCAGGTGCAGATTCTCTTTTCAGTTTTTTAGTGGAACTCTAAAAAACTTGAAGAATTGTTTGATCAACATATATGAACAGTTATTTAATTAGTAAGCAGATTTATCATTGTGTGTATTGTGTACTATACAGCAGAAAGTTTTAAGGAGGCAAGGAAGGCAACTTTAGTGAAGTATGTGCAGGTCATGAAGTTCAATATAATGTACCCACCATCAAGCAGTATGGTAAAAATGTAGGAAGCTGGCTGGGAAATGTTACTGAGCCCTTTGTACTGTATCGTATCTTGTTTAAGAAAACTAGAAAAATTTGTCGGCTCCTTTTGATGATTTATTATGGTTTCAATATTTAAACATTGGTGATTTCACCCACTTTGAGCCCTATTTTCAGCCAATTCTGTTGTTCCAGTCACCCAAACTCATTGTTTCATTAGTATTCCTTCTGTTCTATCGACTGGGTACAACAAACTGCCCAATCAAGTGATCAGAAATCGGTAATTTGGCCAGTTTCACACAAAATTAAAAAATTGACAATTTGAAAATAGGGTTCAGAATAAACTATGTAGACATTCCTGGCACTGAAAAAAAATATTTTCTCTGTTTATTAGTCACGTCTCCAGGCCTCTCTTGTATTATGCTTGCTGTCCATTTTGAATTTCTCTTCTCAAAAAATAGAAGATTTATTGCTACGCAGACTACTGCACTATTGTAATAATTGTATAAATAATGTCAGTGCATTCCTAAATGCACATTAGAGTGGCCGGTTGGACACGTATTAGATGAGTAATGTCATATGTGTACTCTGGAATATCAGCAAAAATCAAATGTTTCCACTACTTTGAGCTCAATTTCAAGCTATATTCAGTCCTGAAACCAAACAAAATCATCTTTATTTTGTAATGTATCTTCCATTCTATCAAAAGAGACCAAGAAACCAATAATACAACCATAAAAACCATACAAAAATGCACTGCAAATTCTCTGTTTTAAACAAAGAACACAGTCAAAGGCTTTCCCATTATGCATTGCTTGGTGCAGGATTTTTTTTATATAGGGTGCACACTTACTTCATAGACCCATTCTCTCACTTCTAGGCCCAAATTTACTGTTCACATCTTATCTGAGTGAACTGAGTCATGTCGTAGAACTACAGGACCGACCCTGGCTTCAACTGTAGTAGTACTATGGGACCAACCCTGAAAAGGTTAAATATTGACATACATATTTTCTACTGCTTGTACTTTAAATTCTGCTTTCTCACAAGTACTTACTGATTGTGAAATTACTCTAATTCTCTATATTACAAATTTTTACACAAACAACCCGCACATAGAAGAGAGGAGCCTACGACGACATTTCGGTCCGACTTGGACAATTTCGGTCCAAATCAGACCGAAACGTCGTCATAGGCTCCTCTCTTCTACGTGCTGATTGTTTGTGTATTGTTCCAGTCACGGTATTGTGCCTTTTTGTTATTTACAAATTTTTGTTTCTTGGGTCTGTATCAGCAAGATAAATTTGTCAAATGTCAGATGATTTTGTTTGGGATAATTAAAAATTTGCTACACTGAATATGATGCTAATATAGTTATTCTAATTTCACACATTCTAGAATCAAGTGTACCCTTTCTTAAGACAAAAGAGGGCCCGCTTCGAAGTCCTTCGGACATCCTGTCTTTGATTAAGAATCCAGATGCTACACTGGGTACTGCTAGTAGCAGCTCTGCTAGTCACTGCACTAAAAGTTCAGATCATGGAACTTCATTACCTGAGCCTGATAACAAGCAAGACAGGCTACATAATGCTCCAGGCCAAGATACACTGTTGTCTCCATTGCAGGAAACTGGCAGCAATGTACTAAATATCTCTTGTAGCCATAATAATAAACTTCCAGGAAGGCACTTCCATGTACCATCAACAAAGTTAACTGGATATGGAAGACCATGGCAAAAACCAGAGATGAACCAAGGGCATTGTCTTTATAGTGCTTCAGCAGAAGAGAATCAGGAGCCTCAAAAAATAAAGTAAGAGACAATTCACTACCTCATAAAATGACCACTGAAATTCCTTTCTTGTCTTATTAATGATACTAGGCAAATAAAGTTAAGCAGTTAGTTTCCTGATTAGTGGACAGAGGATTGAACCTCCACAACTTATTCAGCATGACCCATGTAAGTTTAGCGCTTCATGTAATGTATTTCCTCCTATTGCTGTAACTCTGTCGTACTCTAGCAAAGCCTTACCATGACAGTAAGCAATGTTTTGAGGTTTAATTTTGTTTTTATTTATTTTTATTTTAATCATTAAGGGTGTCGAACCAGGTAAGAACCAGGAATAATGGATTTAAGTTGGATAAATTTAGATTTAGAAAGGACATAGGTAAGTACTGGTTTTCTAACAGAGTTGTAGATGCGTGGAACAGTCTTCCCAGTGGGGTGATAGAGGCTAGGACCTTGGGTAGCTTTAAGAAGAGACTGGACAAATATATGAGTGGGAGGGGCTGGGTTTGATTGGTGTCAAGGGGTACGGGAGTTATTTCTTGAGTAGCTTTAGGTAGATGTCATTTTGATAAGGACCTGCCTCGTATGGGCCAGTAGGCCTTCTGCAGTGTTCCTACATTCTTATGTTCTTAACTGTCTAATTTTCAACAGTTTCCTTCATTAATTTTACATTGTTCATGATTTTGATTTTTAGTACAGGTGTTCAGAAATGTTCTGTCCTAATTTTAAATGCATTCATTGATGCTAAATAAAAAAACAGCAGTTTTTTTTTTTTTAATAAATTTCTCTATAATACTTGCCCAAGGACTCTTAATGTCATATTTTGTGTCAAAATTTGTTCTTAATTGTTTGAAATATGGGTCATAACCATGTTTAACTAGATTTTTGGTAATAAGACAGCCAGTACAAAACAAAAAAAATCATTATTATTAATTTATTAGTTAGTATTTTTTATTTTTATGCCTATTTCTTCATTTATTAACCCTTTGACTGTTTTCGACGTATAAATACGTCTTACGAGCCAATGTTTCTGACATACTGTATACTCAATAATTCTAGCGGCTTCAAATCAAGCGGGAGAAAGCTGGTAGGCCCACATGTGAGAGAATGGGTCTGTGTGGTCAGTGTGCACCACATAAAAAAAATCCTGCAGCACACATTGCGTAATGAGAAAAAAAAAACTCTTGATTGTTTTTTTGGAATAAAATGCCGACTTTGAGGTGTATTTTCGTATAGTATTTATCGTTGTATTCGCGTTTTCATGGTCTTAGGTGATAAAATGGAAAACATATTACAGAAGTAGAGATGATTTTCATTACTTTGACGATGAAAACGACCTTGAAACTGAGCTCAAAGTAGCGGAAATGTTCGATTTTTACCAATGTTCAGGAGTAAATAAATCACACCACACGTCCAATACACGTCAACTGGGGAGTCTAATATTCTTTCACTAGTGCACTGATATTATTTATACCATTTTTACAATAATGCAGTAGTCTGCATAACAGTAAATTTTGTATTTTTTGTATGAATAAAAAATCAAAATAGAAAGCAATAATAATATAAGAGGAGCCTAGAGATGTGACTAATGAACAGAGCATATGTTATTTTAGTGCCACGAATGTCTACCTTGTTTATTCTGGACCCTATTTTGAAATTGGCATCTTTTTTAGTTTGCGTGAAATTGGCCAAATTGCCAATTTCTGACCACCATATTGGGTAGTCCAAATTAGTAAATGGGAGGTTTCTTGTACTCAGCTGATAGATAAAATGGAGTTCTAAAGAAATAGCTATGAGTTTGGTCAACTGGAACAATGGAATTGGCTGAAAATAGGGCTCAAATTCGGCGAAATCGTCGATACGCTTATGTCGCTGAGACCGCTAAATTCGCAGGAGCATAATTCCATGAGTTTTCGACCAAATTTTGAACTTTTGGTGTCATTACCATCGGGAAAAGATTCTCTATCATTTCATAAGAAAAAATAATTTTTTTTTTAAAAATTGAGCGACATAGAATGACAGTTTCAGAGAGGGGCCTGAAACAGTCAAAGGGTTAAAGATATGTTAGTAGAAGCAGAATATTCAAATGGCTTCAGGGAGAAATCCAAATATTTTTCCTCTGTCTTTTTATGTATTCTGAGGCTATGAGTCCTCACAATTTATATTAAAGGTCTTAAAGATCATTATTATTTTTCAAATTAATAGTAAGAAAATAGAGAAGTCCTTTTAGGGATTTAACGTGCTGTTGGTGTACGATCAAAGTACTATTTGTTTATGATCTCTTAGCTGGGCTTGATTCCTGTACACGGGACACGGACAGTGCAGTGGTGATGCTCTGAAGGATGTGTTGAGACGTTGTAGTTCAAGGTGTTATTAGATTTGTGATTTCCACACACTTTTGGCAAGATAACTATTGAGTAAATAATGATGACTGCATTTCCTTTGAGTCATCCTACCTTGGCAGGAAACAGCCAATGTAGAAATAAAATGTAGTAGCTATACAGTATTTAGTATATTTTTGGAGAAATTTTGTTAGATGAACGTATTTTCCATGACTCCTGTAGTATGCATAGCATTTTGCTAATATTTGATGAAATGAAGCCACAAACAAATGTTTGCAGTTGCTGTAATGTAAAAAAAAAGAAAAGTGTTTTTTGTGACCTAATGAACTGTTGGAGTGTGAGTAGGATAATATTTTGTGAAGGGATTCAGGGAAACCAGTTAACCAGGCTTGAGTCCTGGAGGTGGAAAGTACAATGCCTATACTTTAAAGGAGGGGTTTGGGATATTGGCTGTTTGGAGTGGCATCTAAACTGTCGTATCTGGGCGCCTCTGCAAAGGTAGTGATTATGTGTGGATGACGGTGAAAATGTTTCTTTTTGGGGTTTCCCCGCCTCGGTGGGAGATGGCTGACATGTTGTAAAAAATAATAATATAATAATCATTATTTCTACAGGTACATGTACAATATATACTACTACATAGAAAGCCCCTTGTTATGCAGAGCATTTTGGGTAAATTAGGTTAGTTTTGTCCCCAGGATGCGACCCGCACCAGCCAGTCTATTTTACTACTAGGTGAACAGGGACAGCAGGTGTTTTAAGGAAACATGTCCTGATGTTTCCACCTGTACTGAGGATCGAACCACAGACCTCAGTGTGTGAGCTGAGTGCACTAGCAAAAGTATAGGAATACATTAGTCAAAGATTGTTAATGTATAAAATGTATACAATATTGGATTTTTTGTACAAGTTGTCTACATTTTTCAGATATTATTCGGTAGTTTGGTGCAAGCTTTCTCGAAAGAAACACAAGAATTGGGAAGGTGATGCAGTGTTGATTGTGAAAAACAGATCAGTCATCCTGAAGGTAGCCACTGAGAAGGCCTCTAGTAGTACTGTACATAAATTGTTCTCTATACTTGACACAGCTGAGATCTTTTTTATGCTCAGAATTTTTTTTGTTTTGAGGAAGTAATTAGCTTTTTCTTTATATTGCAAAGGTAATACTATACACCTTTTCATGTTGATAAATTAGACACATGTGCAACTCTTGGGTATCTTTATTGAGGAAACGTTTCGCCACACAGTGGCTTCATCAGTCCATACATAGGAGAAACTTGAAGAACAGGAGGAGAATGAGGTAATCAGTCCCTCAACCTTGAGTCGATGTGTTCAGTCCATCAATCTTGAGTAGAATACGGCAGATGAGCGGAGAAGCAGCTTATAAACCGTATGGCAGGAGAGGTGTAGCAGTCATAGGTAGTGTCACATTTGTTCAATGTGGAAGTAGGTTGTGCCCAAGAATTAGGCAAGCGAAGAATTCCTAAGTATTAAGATCCCAAGAAGTTGTAGTGTCTGACAGGTTTGCAGATGAATGGTTCAGAGAACCGACATGTTGATAAATTAGACACATGTGCAACTCTTGGGTATCTTTATTGAGGAAACGTTTCGCCACACAGTGGCTTCATCAGTCCATACATAGGAGAAACTTGAAGAACAGGAGGAGAATGAGGTAATCAGCCCCTCAACCTTGAGTCGATGTGTTCAGTCCATCAATCTTGAGTAGAAGCCACTGTGTGGCGAAACGTTTCGTCAACAAAGATACCCAAGAGTTGCACATGTGTCTAATTTATCAACATGTCGGTTCTCTGAACTATTCATCTGCAAACACCTTTTCATAAAAACCACTGAGTATAGTATTACATGTGTAATGCTTCAGGCTATATACAGCCTAAAAATCATCTTTTAATGTCTTTTTGAATGTCATGCTATGTACGTACAGTAAAGTTAGCTGTTATTCACATACTGGAAGATTTTTGTGCATAAACAAACTTTCAAGAAATTAATATAGAATATGATATAGGTAGTAGGTTGGTAGACAGCAACCACCCAGGGAAGTACTACCGTCCTGCCAGATGACTGTGAAACAAAAACCTGTAACTGTTTTGCATGATGGTAGGATTGCTGGTTTCTTTTTCTGTCTCATAAACACGCTAAGATAACAGGGATATCTTGCTACTCCTACTTACACTTTGGTCACACTTCACAGACACGCACATGCATATATATATATATACATACATCTAGGTTTTTCTCCTTTTTCTAAATAGCTCTTGTTCTTTTTTATTTCTTCTATTGTCCATGGGGAAGTGGAAAAGAATCTTTCCTCCGTAAGCCATGCGTGTCGTATGAGGCGACTAAAATGCCGGGAGCAATGGGCTAGTAACCCCTTCTCCTGTATACAATTACTAAAAAAGAGAAGAAGAAAAACTTTATAAAACTGGGTTGCTTAAATGTGCGTGGATGCAGTGCGGATGACAAGAAACAGATGATTGCTGATGTTATGAATGAAAAGAAGTTGGATGTCCTGGCCCTAAGCGAAACAAAGCTGAAGGGGGTAGGAGAGTTTCAGTGGGGGGAAATAAATGGGATTAAATCTGGAGTATCTGAGAGAGTTAGAGCAAAGGAAGGGGTAGCAGTAATGTTAAATGATCAGTTATGGAAGGAGAAAAGAGAATATGAATGTGTAAATTCAAGAATTATGTGGATTAAAGTAAAGGTTGGATGCGAGAAGTGGGTCATAATAAGCGTGTATGCACCTGGAGAAGAGAGGAATGCAGAGGAGAGAGAGAGATTTTGGGAGATGTTAAGTGAATGTATAGGAGCCTTTGAACCAAGTGAGAGAGTAATTGTGGTGGGGGATCTGAATGCTAAAGTAGGAGAAACTTTTAGAGAGGGTGTGGTAGGTAAGTTTGGGGTGCCAGGTGTAAATGATAATGGGAGCCCTTTGATTGAACTTTGTATAGAAAGGGGTTTAGTTATAGGTAATACATATTTTAAGAAAAAGAGGATAAATAAGTATACACGATATGATGTAGGGCGAAATGACAGTAGTTTGTTGGATTATGTATTGGTAGATAAAAGACTGTTGAGTAGACTTCAGGATGTACATGTTTATAGAGGGGCCACAGATATATCAGATCACTTTCTAGTTGTAGCTACACTGAGAGTAAAAGGTAGATGGGATACAAGGAGAATAGAAGCATCAGGGAAGAGAGAGGTGAAGGTTTATAAACTAAAAGAGGAGGCAGTTAGGGTAAGATATAAACAGCTATTGGAGGATAGATGGGCTAATGAGAGCATAGGCAATGGGGTCGAAGAGGTATGGGGTAGGTTTAAAAATGTAGTGTTAGAGTGTTCAGCAGAAGTTTGTGGTTACAGGAAAGTGGGTGCAGGAGGGAATAGGAGCGATTGGTGGAATGATGATGTAAAGAGAGTAGTAAGGGAGAAAAAGTTAGCATATGAGAAGTCTTTACAAAGTAGAAGTGATGCAAGGAGGGAAGAGTATATGGAGAAAAAGAGAGAAGTTAAGAGAGTGGTGAAGCAATGTAAAAAGAGAGCAAATGAGAGAGTGGGTGAGATGTTATCAACAAATTTTGTTGAAAATAAGAAAAAGTTTTGGAGTGAGATTAACAAGTTAAGAAAGCCTAGAGAACAAATGGATTTGTCAGTTAAAAATAGGAGAGGAGAGTTATTAAATGGAGAGTTAGAGGTATTGGGAAGATGGAAGGAATATTTTGAGGAATTGTTAAATGTTGATGAAGATAGGGAAGCTGTGATTTCGTGTATAGGGCAAGGAGGAATAACATCTTGTAGGAGTGAGGAAGAGCCAGTTGTGAGTGTGGGGGAAGTTCGTGAGGCAGTAGGTAAAATGAAAGGGGGTAAGGCACCCGGGATTGATGGGATAAAGATAGAAATGTTAAAAGTAGGTGGGGATATAGTTTTGGAGTGGTTGGTGCAATTATTTAATAAATGTATGGAAGAGGGTAAGGTACCTAGGGATTGGCAGAGAGCATGCATAGTTCCTTTGTATAAAGGCAAAGGGGATAAAAGAGAGTGCAAAAATTATAGGGGGATAAGTCTGTTGAGTGTACCTGGTAAAGTGTATGGTAGAGTTATAATTGAAAGAATTAAGAGTAAGACGGAGAATAGGATAGCAGATGAACAAGGAGGCTTTAGGAAAGGTAGGGGGTGTGTGGACCAGGTGTTTACAGTGAAACATATAAGTGAACAGTATTTAGATAAGGCTAAAGAGGTCTTTGTGGCATTTATGGATTTGGAAAAGGCGTATGACAGGGTGGATAGGGGGGCAATGTGGCAGATGTTGCAAGTGTATGGTGTAGGAGGTAGGTTACTGAAAGCAGTGAAGAGTTTTTATGAGGATAGTGAGGCTCAAGTTAGAGTATGTAGGAAAGAGGGAAATTTTTTCCCAGTAAAAGTAGGCCTTAGACAAGGATGTGTGATGTCACCGTGGTTGTTTAATATATTTATAGATGGGGTTGTAAGAGAAGTAAATGCGAGGGTCTTGGCAAGAGGCGTGGAGTTAAAAGATAAAGAATCACACACAAAGTGGGAGTTGTCACAGCTGCTCTTTGCTGATGACACTGTGCTCTTGGGAGATTCTGAAGAGAAGTTGCAGAGATTGGTGGATGAATTTGGTAGGGTGTGCAAAAGAAGAAAATTAAAGGTGAATACAGGAAAGAGTAAGGTTATGAGGATAACAAAAAGATTAGGTGATGAAAGATTGAATATCAGATTGGAGGGAGAGAGTATGGAGGAGGTGAACGTATTCAGATATTTGGGAGTGGACGTGTCAGCGGATGGGTCTATGAAAGATGAGGTGAATCATAGAATTGATGAGGGAAAAAGAGTGAGTGGTGCACTTAGGAGTCTGTGGAGACAAAGAACTTTGTCCTTGGAGGCAAAGAGGGGAATGTATGAGAGTATAGTTTTACCAACGCTCTTATATGGGTGTGAAGCGTGGGTGATGAATGTTGCAGCGAGGAGAAGGCTGGAGGCAGTGGAGATGTCATGTCTGAGGGCAATGTGTGGTGTGAATATAATGCAGAGAATTCGTAGTTTGGAAGTTAGGAGGAGGTGCGGGATTACCAAAACTGTTGTCCAGAGGGCTGAGGAAGGGTTGTTGAGGTGGTTCGGACATGTAGAGAGAATGGAGCGAAACAGAATGACTTCAAGAGTGTATCAGTCTGTAGTGGAAGGAAGGCGGGGTAGGGGTCGGCCTAGGAAGGGTTGGAGGGAGGGGGTAAAGGAGGTTTTGTGTGCGAGGGGCTTGGACTTCCAGCAGGCATGCGTGAGCGTGTTTGATAGGAGTGAATGGAGACAAATGGTTTTTAATACTTGACGTGCTGTTGGAGTGTGAGCAAAGTAACATTTATGAAGGGATTCAGGGAAACCGGCAGGCCGGACTTGAGTCCTGGAGATGGGAAGTACAGTGCCTGCACTCTGAAGGAGGGGTGTTAATGTTGCAGTTTAAAAACTGTAGTGTAAAGCACCCTTCTGGCAAGACAGTGATGGAGTGAATGATGGTGAAAGTTTTTCTTTTTCGGGCCACCCTGCCTTGGTGGGAATCGGCCGGTGTGATAATAAAAAAAAAAAAAAAAAAAAATGATATATGGTGGACTTTCATAATTCATGCAGGTTACATTCCTGAAAACTGCACTACTGATGATTTCTGCAACTGATAGACTGGAAAAATTGTATGGAAAAAAATAGGGTTGGCTTCCTCAGACCTCAAAAAAAAAAAAAAACACTTTTTTCTATCATAATTATTCAAAAAAATAATGTCTTTTCCTAACTCTTTATACAGTACCTAGTATATACATCATGTAGCATACTAATAGGTAAAGAAAATGAATAATTTCAGCATATGTGCAAAAGTGGTTGCTGCTCACATCACTTAATTGCTGCATTATTGCATTTTTGGCATGATTAGTTTTCATGGTGTGATACCACAGTATCTTTCTTGTTATGATGCATCTTAAGAAGCACCATTGTATAGATCAGTAGGAGTTTTCTGAAAAATACCACCCAGACAAAGCAGTGGCCATCCATATCTCTAACATGTACAGTGACAGTGTAGTGTCTCAATTTTGACAAGTGTTAAAATGGAGCCTGAAACAAATCTCACTGAAAAGGTATTTAGACATCAAAATATTGTTATTCTAAATTGAAATTTTATGAGAAATGTGAAAGATTTTTCATGAAACACTTGTTACCTTTATCAAGAAATTGCCTCTGGAATAACACTCATTCCCCCAAATTTCTTTATTATAGTTATGCTTTAGCATGTACCAGCATATATCATATGTAATTTTCAGTTCTGAATAAAATTAGACTTCCTACCCTCTTCGTTGGATCAGTTCTGATTATCTCCTATTCCCCAGGTACTGTATGATCCCTATAGGTTTAGGGCTTCCCTGTGAATATAATAATAATAATACAGTATATTTTAATCATAAATACTACAAGAATTACAAATTACATAGCATTGCTTATGAAAATACAGTTGCCACAAGTAAAATTTATGGAAATGATTAGTAAGAATATTTACAAAAAATAGGTTGGTAGACAGTAACCATCTAGGGGAAATAGGATACTATCATCTTGTCATGCGAGCTTGTTGTAGATGCAGTCTGATGGATTTCTGGTCTTGTCTTTTTGCTTTATGAACATGTAATAATTCATAGTACGTACATAGTAATAATTCATAGGGATGGCAAGTCCCCAGAAACCTTAAAGGTGTTTATTGTTTGATATCTTTGTGAATTAGTTGAAATATTTGAATGATATCAACATATACATTGTAGGATTCCAAGAGTGAATCACTTGGTGAATATAAACAAATACAGATCCAGATATGCTCCTTTCATTTTGGTTCTGTATTAGTTTGTCGTTATATAAGTTAGGTTTTTAGTAGATAATTTTTTCAGTAAAATGCATTTTCTAAACTTTTTACCACCCTGTGTAAACAATGACCAATGATTTTGTAATTGTTGAAGCTTTCTCTATGATATAAATGTACTGCATTTTATGTTTTAAGAGAGTGGAGAAGATCATGTACTACTTGTAGTGAATATAAAGTGCTGTTGAAGATCTGACCTAAGTCAGGAATAGCACCTTGAAAAGTAGAGCCAAAGATGATATGATAGAATGTCAAAAATGTTATAATCTGGGTCATCATTGAACCATGATGTCTGTGCCCTTCTTGAACGGCAGCTAGGGAGAAAATAATGAATGTATTTTCTTTTGGAAGCTCTACCTTGGGGGAAATGACATTTACCTTTAAAATGTATAGGCAGTTCTAAAAATTTTATAAAATGTTTACTTGAACTCCCAGGATATAGAGGGAAAGGAGATTGGCCGTGGATCTGGATACATGTTAAAGGATTTATCATCACTGGAGAATGGCAGTACACTTCCTGTTGGAAGTAAGGAAGTTGAGGTTAGTTATTAGTGTCTGGAATATAAGGTACAATAATATGAAACTGAGATTAATGCATCTTGATAAGCATATGTTACAAAGAAAACCCTGTTCAAATCAGTTTCATCTCTTTATCACCATTTGTGAAAAAATTTCCAATGTTCTTTTTAGCATTTCATTGTGTATTATAGATTTGACTTTATTCTCTCTAACTATATTAGGAAATCTTTGTCAGTTATAACATACAGTACACTTTATGATAACCCTTTCATTGTCAGTCACTTAGATCTGTGTGACTGGGGTCATTGATGCTGCTATAGATCTATGCATAATCTCTTGCTTCTTACAAGAGAAAAGACTGAGTGCTTTGAGTCTTAATATGGTTTGTTTTTTAATGATGGTACAAGCTTGGTTACTCTTTACTGTACTCTCTCTAGCATATTTTCATCTTTAAATAACAAAAAAAGGCACAATACCATGACTGGAACGATACACAAATATTTTTTTTTATTATCATCATCACACTGGCCGATTCCCAAAAAGGCAGGGTGGCCCAAAAAAGAAAAACTTTCACCATCATTCACTCCATCACTGTCTTGCCAGAAGGGTGCTTTACACTACAGTTTTTAAACTGCAACATTAACACCCCTCCTTCAGAGTGCAGGCACTGTACTTCCCATCTCCAGGACTCAAGTCCGGCCTGCCGGTTTCCCTGAACCCCTTCATAAATGTTACTTTGCTCACACTCCAACAGCACGTCAAGTATTAAAAACCATTTGTCTCCATTCACTCCTATCAAACACGCTCACGCATGCCTGCTGGAAGTCCAAGCCCCTCGCACACAAAACCTCCTTTACCCCCTCCCTCCAACCTTTCCTAGGCCGACCCCTACCCCGCCTTCCTTCCACTACAGACTGATACACTCTTGAAGTCACTCTGTTTCGCTCCATTCTCTCTACATGTCTGAACCACCTCAACAACCCTTCCTCAGCCCTCTGGACAACAGTTTTGGTAATCCCGCACCTCCTCCTAACTTCCAAACTACGAATTTTCTGCATTATATTCACACCACACATTGCCTTCAGACATGACATCTCCACTGCCTCCAGCCTTCTCCTCGCTGCAACATTCATCACCCATGCTTCACACCCATATAAGAGCGTTGGTAAAACTATACTCTCATACATTCCCCTATTTGCCTCCAAGGACAAAGTTCTTTGTCTCCACAGACTCCTAAGTGCACCACTCACCCTTTTCCCCTCATCAGTTCTATGATTCACCTCATCATTCATAGACCCATCCGCTGACACGTCCACTCCCAAATATCTGAATACGTTCACCTCCTCCATACTCTCTCCCTCCAATCTGATATCCAGTCTTTCATCACCTAATCTTTTTGTTATCCTCATAACCTTACTCTTTCCTGTATTCACTTTTAATTTTCTTCTTTTGCACACCCTACCAAATTCATCCACCAATCTCTGCAACTTCTCTTCAGAATCTCCCAAGAGCACGGTGTCATCAGCAAAGAGCAACTGTGACAACTCCCACTTTATGTGT
Source organism: Cherax quadricarinatus (assembly GCF_038502225.1). Taxonomy (NCBI): domain Eukaryota; kingdom Metazoa; phylum Arthropoda; class Malacostraca; order Decapoda; family Parastacidae; genus Cherax; species Cherax quadricarinatus. The sequence continues at coordinate 25,766 of NW_027197084.1, read as the reverse complement.
GATTCTTCATCTTTTAACTCCACGCCTCTTGCCAAGACCCTCGCATTTACTTCTCTTACAACCCCATCTATAAATATATTAAACAACCACAGTGACATCACACATCCTTGTCTAAGGCCTACTTTTACTGGGAAATAATTTCCCTCTTTCCTACATACTCTAACTTGAGCCTCACAATCCTCGTAAAAACTCTTCACTGCTTTCAGTAACCTACCTTCTACACCATACACCTGCAACATCTGCCACATTGCCTCCCTATCCACCCTGTCATACACCTTTTCCAAATCCATAAATGCCACAAAGACCTCTTTAGCCTTATCTAAATACTGTTCACTTATATGTTTCACTGTAAACACCTGGTCCACACACCCCCTACCTTTCCTAAAGCCTCCTTGTTCATCTGCTATCCTATTCTCCGTCTTACTCTTAATTCTTTCAATAATAACTCTACCATACACTTTACCAGGTATACTCAACAGACTTATCCCCCTATAATTTTTGCACTCTCTTTTGTCCCCTTTGCCTTTATACAAAGGAACTATGCATGCTCTCTGCCAATCCCTAGGTACCTTACCCTCTTCCATACATTTATTAAATAATTGCACCAACCACTCCAAAACTATATCCCCACCTGCTTTTAACATTTCTATCTTTATCCCATCAATCCCGGCTGCCTTACCCCCTTTCATTTTACCTACTGCCTCACGAACTTCCCCCACACTCACAACTGGCTCTTCCTCACTCCTACAAGATGTTATTCCTCCTTGCCCTATACACGAAATCACAGCTTCCCTATCTTTCTTCATCAACATTTAACAATAACCCGCACATAAAAGAGAGAAGCTTATGATGACGTTTTGGTCCGACTTGGACCATTGACAAAGTCACACTAACCAGAAATGGAGCAGGACGGCTATATATAGGCAGAAAGAGGTGGTGGTAGTAGTAGTAGTAGTAGTACAAGAATGGTATATAATACTGACAAGATGAAATTAAGACATGCGCAACACCTGGGCATCCCTATCGTAGACGTTTCTCCATCCAGCCAGCCACTGGATGGTGAAACGTCCACAACAAAGACAACCAGACACCGCACATGTGTCTTAATTTCATCAGTAGTTGTAGTAGTAGTAGAAGAGGTAGTAGTAGTGGTAGAAGTGGGAAATAAGGAAGACGAGCCAGGCAAGTACAAAGGAAGGGGAGCACTGCAAGAGAGCTAGGTGCCCACTGAGGGAGAGCAAGCGCACAGAGGCGCGTGAAAGGGGAAGTGGTGAAATAAATGAAAAAGGAACAGAAACACGAGACAGAAGAGAGAAAGACAACCCAGAGGAGAAAAGGAAAGAGGAAAGGGGAAGAGGGAGAAGAAGAAAAAGAAAAAGAAAAAATGAGGAGTCAGGTTAAGTCACGGGTGTTCTGAAGTTTGGAGCATTTTACAATGTAGTGGGAGAGGAAGGCATCTACAGAGACGAAACCAGGGCTAAGGTTCATACAAGGAAAGTTGTGTATTAGAGAGGATTCAACTAGACGGCGACTGTTCGAGTTGGAAGTGGGGAAGACCGTTTTAGCAGAAGACCAGTCAATAGGATGGCTATGATCTCTGACGTGACAGAAAAGAGAATTGTTAGTGTCGGCAAGCCTAACACTATTTTTGTGCTCCCTAAGTCTGTCAGAAAGAGATTGACCAGTTTCTCCGAAGTATTGAAGAGGACAGGAGGAGCAAGAAGTAGAGTGGACACCAGGAACATCTGTAGAGGGAGGAGAGGTATGAACGAGATTAGTGCGAAGAGTGTTAGTCTGGCGGAAGGTAAGCTTGATGTCTAAGGGACGGAGAGAATTGTTGAGATTAGAAAGACCAGAAATGTAGGGAAAGCAGAGGATAGAAGAGTTCCCAGGAGTAGAGAGTTTGGGAGAGAAGAAATTGCATTTAGCACATGAGAGGGCAGAGTCTATGAAATGGGAAGGGTAGCCAAGACGGGAAAACGAATTATGAAGAGTGGAAATTTCTGCTGGAAGGAACTGAGGATCACAGATGCGGAGGGCACGGAGAAAGAGGGAGATAAGAACACTTTTCTTGACAGGGGAAGCATGATAGGAAAAGTAGTGAATGTACATGCCACTGTGCATAGGTTTTCGGTAAACGGAAAAGGAAAAACCTGTATTTGAGCGGTGGACATGGACATCAAGGAAAGGAAGCAAGGAATTAGATTCCCATTCAGCTTTAAACTTAATGGAAGGGGCAAGATTATTAAGAGCTTCAAGAAAAGGTTGGAAGAGACTAGAGTCATGAGGCCACAGAGCAAAGATATCATCCACATAGCGGAGCCAGAGTGAAGGTTGCACATCGAGGGTAGGAAGAAGAACAGTCTCGAAGTATTCCATGTAAAGATTAGCAAGGACAGGAGAGAGAGGAGAGCCCATAGCGACACCGAAGGTTTGAGAATAATATTTCCCTTGGAAGGAAAAGGAGTTAGTCCACACAGAGGCGGATAAGATCAAGAAAGACATCAGTAGGTATAGGGAGATGAAGAAACCCTTCATGGGCCTTCTCTCTAAGGAAATCAAGGACATCATCAAGAGGGACATTGGTGAAGAGGGACTCAACGTCAAGACTATGCATCTTACAGGTTGGGAGAGAGTGAACCCGTTCAATGAAGTCTTGAGAGTGACGGAGGTGGGCAGGAGAAAAAGTACCAAGAAAGGGAGTGAGGGTTAGTGTGACTTTGTCAATGGTCCAAGTCGGACCGAAACGTCGTCGTAAGCTTCTCTCTTTTATGTGCGGGTTATTTGTGTATTTTCATCTTTACTGAAATTTGGAGACCAAACCTTGATGGCATATTCAAGATACAGTCTAACAAGTATATTATAGTCAGTATGGTATGTGGTGTTTTGTGCTCAAAGTTTCTAGCTGTGAAGCCTAGTATTCTCTTAGCTTTGCTGCTGAGGCAGGTACTGTTTGCTACTTTTGTGGTTGCTTTCTTGAGGGAGGTTCCTTGATGCTGGTGAGAGGCTTTTCATCCAAGGAAGTGAAATTATCCTCCCTTAATTGCATTGAACCGGATTGCCTCCCATTTGCCAAGATGCTGTATGAACCCTATGGGTTCAATATTTCTTTCTAATTTTTTTTTTTTTTTAACAAGTCGGCCGTCTCCCACCGAGGCAGGATGACCCAAAAAGAAAGAAAATCCCCAAAAAGAAAATACTTTCATCATCATTCAACACTTTCACCTCACTCACACATAATCACTTGTTTTGCAGAGATGCTCAGAGCACAACAGTTTAGAAGCATATACATATAAAGATACATAACATATCCCTCCAAACTGCCAATATCCCGAACCCCTCCTTTAGAGTGCAGGCATTGTATTTCCCATTTCCAGGACTCAAGTCCGGCTGTATAAAAATAACTGGTTTCCCTGAATCCCTTCACTAAATATTACCCTGCTCACACTCCAACAGCTCTTCAGGTCCCAAATACCATTCATCTCCATTCACTCCTATTGAACATGCTCACGCACGCCTGCTGGAAGTCCAAGCCCCTCGCCCACAAAACCTCCCTTACCCCTTCCTTCCAACGTTTTCGAGGACAACCCCTACCCCGCCTTCCTTCCCCTACAGATTTATACGCTCTCCATGTCATTCTACTTTGATCCATTCTCTCTGAATGACCAAACCACCTCAACAACCCCTCTTCAGCCCTCTGACTAATACTTTTATTAACTCCACACCTTCTCCTAATTTCCACACTCCGAATTTTCTGCATAATATTTACACCACACATTGCCCTCAGACAGGACATCTCCACTGCCTCCAACTGCCTCCTCGCTGCTGCATTTACAACCCAAGCTTCACACCCATATAAGAGTGTTGGTACTACTGTACTTTCATACATTCCCTTCTTTGCCTCCATAGATAACGCTTTTTGTCTCCACATACACCTCAACGCACCACTCACCTTTTTTCCTTCATCAATTCTATGATTAACCTCGTCCTTCATAAATCCATCTGCCAACACATCAACTCCCAAATATCTGAAAACATTCACTTCTTCCATACTCTTCCTCCCCAATTTGATATCCAATTTTTCTTTATCTAAATCATTTGATACCCTCATCGCCTTACTCTTTTCTCTGTTCACTTTCAACTTTCTACCTTTACACACACTTCCAAACTTGTCCACTAACCTTTGCAGTTTTTCTTTAGAATCTCCCATAAGCACAGTATCATCAGCAAAAAGCATCTGTGTCAATTCCCATTTTGTATTTGATTCCCCATAATTTAATCCCACCCCTCTCCCGAACACCCTAGCATTTACTTCTTTATTCCTCGACAACAACCTAAATTTCAGCACCCATATCCAACACATAAAAAAAGTATCCAAAACGGTGGGGCTCCTCTCCAAGATACGATACTACGTACCGCAAACTGCCCTTCTCACACTATACCATTCACTTATATATCCATACCTCTCCTATGCTATCTGTGCTTGGGGTTCAACTGCAGCAACACACCTAAAGCCAATAATAACCCAACAAAAAGCCGCAGTAAGAATCACTAAATCCCATCCCTAGCAACACCCTCCCCCCCTCTTCATAGATCTAAACTTACTCCCTGTTCAGAACATCCACACTTACTACTGTGCAATCTATATCTACAGGACCTTAAATTCCAATATTAACCTTGACCTAAAATGCTTTCTTGATAATTGTGACAGGATCCACAGGCATAACACCAGACACAAACATCTCTATGATATTCCCTGTGTTCGACTAAACCTTTACAAAAATTCAATGTATTTCAAAGGACCTAAAATCTGGAACACCCTACCTGAAAACTCTAGAACTGCAGACACATTCATCACTTTCAGAACTACAGTTAGAAAACATCTTATCTCCCTGATCCACCCTGACAACTAACTACATGATAACCACCTGGTGGTTCACAATTACACTCACTCACCCACTGACTATAAACCCAGAAATACTAATCTTAATCTTAAAATAATAAATCCTAACTAGTCATAAGTTTGCCTATGATACTCCAATATAGACACCTTGTATTGTGCCAAAACAAAAGCATTCACATTGCTAAACTCACAAATTATGATGTAGTTACTTAGCCTTAATACCATAATCTGTAAGGATTTAATGTTAAGAAATAATCTAAGTCTGCTCGAAATGCCTAGCCATGCTAGGTGTCCTAGTGGCCCCCTCTGTAATTAGTATTTTATAACATGTAAACCACACAATACCCAAAACCTGTAAACCCCACATTGTAACCCTTATAGAGAATAAACTTGAATTGAATTGAACCCTATCTATAAATATATTAAACAACCATGGTGACATTACACATCCCTGTCTAAGACCTACTTTTACCGAGAAGTAGTCTCCCTCACTTCTTCACACCCTAACCTAAAAATGTATTACAGCCTCTCCTCGTGTAGTGACTTACTCGTTTGCCGACAACTCGGACTTATGACGGGCTCTAACCAGTATGCATACCTAAATAATGTATATTAGACCTGATTTCCTCTGTTCTGTTTGTTACAATATACAGTACACTACTGTATAAACATTTAAAAATACACCAGAAATGTTATAAATGGTGCAAAGGTGACATTAAGACAATATCAAAGATGGTTGACACAAACCCACTACCATTATAATATGCTCCTCACTTAACGACGATTTCGTTTACCCGAGTGGTCTTAGGAATGGAACTCCGTCGTTAAGTGATGAGAGGCTGTACTTTGCACTTGTCAGTATTGCATCCTCTTCCATGTCCCCGACCACAGCACCATGTCAGCCATCTCCCTCTGAGGTAGGTTGAACAAAAAAAAAAGAAACACTTTCACCATCATTCAGACACAATCACTGTGTTTGCAGAGGCGCCCAAATACAACAGTTTAGAATTTTGTTGTTGTTTTTTTTTTCAACAAACCAGCCGTATCCCACCAAGGCAGGGTGGCCCAAAAAGAAAAACGAAAGTTTCTATTTTTAAATTTAGTAATTTATACAAGAGAAAGGTGTTACTAACCCCTTGCCCCTGGCATTTTAGTCGCCTCTTACAACACGCATGGCTTACGGAGGAAGAATTCTGTTCCACTTCCCCATGGAGATAAGAGGAAATAAACAAGAACAAGAACTAGAAAGAAAATAGCAGAAAACCCAGAGGAGTGTGTATATAGTATAGGCTTGTACATGTATGTGTAGTGTGACCTAAGTGTAAGTGGTATCTTAGATGTCACCTATCTCAAGATAGATGATGAATATTAAATCAATTAATTTTAATACTAAATTCACTAACTATAATTCCAGATTCAAGGTATCATCAGTGCTGAGAGCTATGCCAGTGGTGAATGCTTTCATGAACAAATATCACAAATTAAAAGTGGAACCCAGGACGAAAGGCAATTGTCCAGACCAAAACCAAAACCAAAGCCTTTTCGTCTCCCTACACTAGGTCCTTCTCACAATTGGACTGCCATTAAAACCAAAGACATAGGTCCTTTGTTTGATCCTACAGGACCTGATGCCCTTGTCATGCCCAGACCGCCAAGTCACCATCAGGTACATATTTAATTTGTTGTTTACATTCATTAGGACATTTTCCCATTTACCTTTTTCTTCCATTCATGGTCTGGCTTTTGTCTTGCTGACACTGCCATCTCTTGATCTATATTCTCACCTGCCTACCAGTATTTGTACCAAACTTTTTAAGCTTCCTACAAGCTTACCTTCCCTGTACATCCTTTTCTCAAATAATTTCACTTAAGATTTTCCTATTTCTCTTTAATTTGCCAAAGTAGAACAGGAAAAAAATAGGACACCTCACTAACTTCAGAATATATATTGAAGAAAGATAGTAAAAAGCAAGCTTAAAAATTAGAAAGGTCAAACTTGGATAAAACATTTCCACCATAAACACATCATCTATCAAAGACCTCACTATGAAACACAGCCCCACACCTGTAACTTCTACAGTAGGCATCTACACCATCCCCTGCGGTTTCTGTCCCAAGAAATATGTAGGCAAGACAGGCAGAGATCTTGCGGTCCGCCTGAACGAGCATCGAAGTGCCTGTAACAGAGATGATTTAAGGTACGCCTGTGTCCTCCACAGAGATTCCACGGGGCATTTGATGAACTGGAATGAGGCACAACTCATTCTCACCGAACCAGACCTCAGACCCCGACGGTGCCTAGAAGCCTCACTAATCGCTCTCACCGACACAATAGAACATAACACTGGAAACCACAAAATTTCAAAAACATTAGCATACATGATACTTAAGTAGGCTAAGCACCACCAACTCAACAACACAGGAGTCACATGATCTCATCGTCTGCCCGTCCTCATCCCAACATAACATTCTTCAGGTCACCATGCGTCACTCACACCTCACTCTCCGCTATATATAATGTCTTTCTACCTCTGTATGTTAGAAGTGATATAGGTCCCAGGACTGAAACGTTTTCTAATAAATATGCCATAATGTTTGCTTATGTCTTTCTAAACCAACTTGTCGGTATTTATTGCCAAGGTTTATACCAAGCATGTATATACACACCCCTCTGGGTTTTTTCTATTTTCTTTCTAGTTCTTGTTTATTTCCAATCTACATGGGAAAGCGGAACAGAATTCTTCCTCTGTAAGCCATGCGTGTTGTAAGAGACGACTTAAATGCCGGGAGCAAGGAGCTAGTAACCCCTTCTCCTGTATATACAGTGGAACTTCGGTATGCAACCTTAATTCGTTCCAGATGGCTGTTTGAGTGCCGCTTCATTTGTGTATTGAGCAAGTTCTTCCCAACCAATTTTCTGTTTGCTTGGCTGTTCTCACTAATCGTCGTAGGCTCCATGGTGACTTATACAAATAATACAAAAAGAAAAAAAAACACAAAGAAACACGAAATAGTTTACAGCGAAGTTCTGGCAAGTCGTATTTGTTTGGTCGAGTGCTGAGCTTTGCTTGAGGAGGGAGCTGGACGTATACTGAGGTTCCACTGTATTACTAAATTTAAGAGGAGAAACTTTTGTTTTTCCTTTTAAGCCACCTGCTTCAGTGGGATATGGCTGGTTTGTTGAAAGAAGAAGAAAACTATGAAGAGTAGAATAATCAGAGATAAGATTGTTAGCAGAATGAAAATAATGCCGCTGCTAGTACTACATCACTTAAATAAAGAATTAATTGGATAAAAGGACATGCAAAAAATATTTGTATTGTGGTCAGTAAATAACCTATTTATTTAGTGCAAGATCTACTAATCATAAGACGACCTTGCTACAGAATTATACTCTCTTTTTTTCAGATACTTCTTTTACTATTTTTTACCTTCCAGCATTGGATTAATGTGGGTATAACTAAAGGGAAGAACTAAGAGTCAAGGCTAAAGGTATTGCCACTTAGTAATGTATGTGGGTGACCGAAACCAAGTGGTAAGCTTTCTGTTTGACTTAATGCATGTAAACCCAAATCAGAAAATTTAGCTTTATTCAATGTAGCAGTCTTATTTTAGTACAGTACATAATTATGAGTTCTACAACTTTGGACATGTTTTGTTTATAGTGGACCTATAACAGTAGCGGAGCAAAAGTGGTGGACGTAGTAATAGATCCATACATCAGCGGACAGCTACGACCACACCAGCATGAAGGTGTCATCTTCTTGTATGAATGTGTCATGGGATATAGGCTTCCTGGTAGCTTTGGAGCAATATTAGCAGATGAAATGGGCCTTGGCAAGACACTACAGTGCATTACTCTGGTGTGGACTCTTCTCAAGCAGGTAAATTATTACAAGAAATAAATAGTTTGTGCAAGAGGGTTAGATAAAAATGTCTGTAATGATATCTTTAACCTTTTTTAAAAGATTCATGATAGTGTTGCTGTATGATAATAATATTGTGAGCTTTAACTAAATGCTAGTTGGTTTAAACATTACTGCACTTTTCTTCAATATTATTTTTAGCTCAACATATGTCTCCCACCAAGGCAGGGTGATCAAGAGAAGAAAACATTCACTATCACTGTCTTTCCAGAAGTGTACTGACCTCACATTGACATGCTTCTTCCTTCCCGCAGATTTATCACCACATTTTTCCATATTTATTTGGATTTACCTCATCTTTCATGAATCCACATGATAAATCTACACAAGTATCTAAATAGGTAGTAGGTTGGTAGACAGCAACTGCCCAGGGAGGTACTACCATCCTGCCAAGTGAGTGTAAAATGGAATCCTGTAATTGTTTTGCATGATGGTAGGATTATTGGTGTCTTTTCTGACTCTTAAACATGCAAGATTTCAGGTACGTCTTGCTACTTCTACTTACACTTAGGTCACACTACACATACATATACAAGCATATATGTATACACCCCTCTGGGTTTTCTTCTATTTTCTTTCTAGCTCTTGTTTATTTCCTCTTATCTCCATGGGGAAGTGGAACAGAATTCTTCCTCCATAAGCCATGCGTGTTGTAAGAGGCGACTAAAATGCCGGGAGCAAGGGCCTAGTAACCCCTTCTGTATAAATTACTAAGTTTAAAAATAGAAACTTTCATTTTTCTTTTTGGGCCACCCTGCCTTGGTGGGATACAGCTGGTTTGTTGTAAAAAAAAAACTAAATACATATACCTCTCCACATTCCTTCCTTCTAATCTAACCTTCTAATCTTTCATTTCCTATACTTTTATTAATTCTAATAACTTTACAGTTCCCTGCATTCACTTTTGGTTTTCTCTTCAAACAACTTACCAGTCTCCTATACCAAATTTTGCAGTTTCTCTTTTGACTCTCTCAAGTACATCTGTGAACTTCAAATTGCAATTGCAACAGAAAAAAATTCACAAAATCACAATACCATGGCTGGAACAGTACACAATCAATCTGCACTAAAGTGAAGAAACTTATGACAACATTTCGGCCTGTCTTGGTCCATTGACAAGTCACACTGAAGCGAGAAGTGGAGAAGGCCACAGTATGTATGAGAGGGAGCAGAGGAAGAAGAGAGCAGCAGCAGTAGTAGTAGTAGTAGTAGAGAAAATAGAGGTAGTACTAGTAGTGTTGGTGGAGGGCATAGGATGGTGGCAGAGGGAGTAGTAATAAAAGTAACAGCAGGGGTACTACTGTTGCTACTACTACTACTCCCATCTTCACCCCCCCACCCTCCATCATATATATTCTGGCATTCTCCACCTCTTGCTTCAATGTGACTTGTCAGTGTTCTGAGATGGACTGAAACATTGTTATAAGTTTCCTCTCCTAAGTGCAGGTTATTTGTGCAACTGCAACAATATAAAATCAGATTAATTATTTTTTAGGAGCACCCACTTCCATTAACTTTTCTTACTACCCCATATACAGCAAAAACAGAACTATAGCGACATCATGCATTTCTGTTTAAATCTCATTCTTACTAAAAAACAATGGTGTACTGGAAAGTACACCATAAAATGTGGCAGAGTTGCCTGACAAGAATGCTGTAGAGTTTTCATCAAGCTACTGTTTATTTCATAGACTTGCAATTCTTGCCAGATCACTTTCTAATCTACAATGTCACACACCTTCATTTCCATCAGTGAAGCAGGCACTCATCTTCCTTATTTAAGAAGTGATCACTTACGTGCTTCAATGCAAACACTCGATCTACACATCATTGCATTTTGTCAGGGCCCCTATGGTGGACTTCCGGTAGTAAAGAACAGTTTGATCGTCACTCCATCGAGTCTCACGAGCAGTTGGGAAAAGGAATTCACAAAATGGCTGGGAAGAGAGAGAATTAAAGTCTATGTTGTGAATCAAGCCAACAAGGTAAAGTAACTTCGCAAATTAATTTGATATTTAATTATTTACTTTTGTTGACTCTTTCACTGTCCAAAGCCCTGAAATTAAGTGCTGAGTGTCTACATTCTTTTTTTTAATTCTGAAATGGTAGAGAATCTTTTTCTGGTGGTAATGAAACCATAAGTACAAAATTTGATGGAAAACTTAAGGAGTTATGCAAGTGCAGAGTTAGTGTTCAGGGCACAATTCACACATTAGCAATTTTGCCCACTTTTGAGACCCATTTTAAACCAATTCCATTGCAATATGTTGTTTCTCTTTTATACAGGTTGAAGACTTTGGCAAAGTACAGCATTCAGGAATTATGATTATATCATATGAAATGTTTGTACGTGGTGTTGATCTGATTAAAACACTAAAATTTGATCTCCTCCTCTGTGATGAGGGGCACCGCTTAAAGAATGCCAATATTAAAACTACATCTCTCCTTGCAAGTATTAATTGTAGAAGAAAAGTCATAATTACAGGAACTCCAGTTCAGAATGATCTGCAGGTAAGGGTTATTTTTTTAAGTGTATTACATTATGTATTGTAAAAATAATGTAGCTACCTGCATTTTATAGAATTTTGATGAATTTTGATCATTGCCTCTTTAATCACTACCATGTACAGTGGACCCCCGGTATTCGATAAATCCGGTATTCGATGCATTATATCGCAAAAAATTTTGCCTCGGTATCAGATCGAAAACCTGGTATTCGATACGATTCGTACGAGACGTGTCCACGTGTGGCCTGAACTGCCCCGTGTGTGCCAGTGTTTACAAGCCAGCCAGTGTGCGCGCATCTAAGGATACATTCGGTACATTCCATATTATCCATATTATCACTGTTTTTGGTGCTTCTTTCTGCAAAATAAGTCACCATGGGCCCCAAGAAAGCTTCTAGTGCCAACCCTTCGAGAAAAAAGGCGCTAATGACTATTGAAATAAAGAAAGAGCTAATTACAAAGTACGAAAGTGGAGTGCGTGTGTCGGAGCTGGTCAGGTTGTATAATAAACCCCAATCAACCATCTCTACTATAGTGAGCAGGAAAACGGTAATCAAGGAAGCTGTTCTTGCAAAAGGTGCAACTGTGATTACGAAACAGTGACTGCAAGTGTTAGAAAATGTTGAGAGACTGTTATTGGTGTGGATAAATGAAAAACAGATAGCAGGAGATAGCATCTCTCAAGCGATCATTTGTGAAAAGGCTAGGCAGTTGCATGACGATTTAGTAAAGAAATTGCCTGCAACTAGTGCTGATGTGAGTGAATTTAAGGCCAGCAAAGGTTGGTTTGAAAGATTTAAGAATCGTAGTGACATACACAGTGTGGTAAGGCATGGTGAGGCTGCCAGTTCAGACCAAAAAGCAGCTGAAAAATATGTGAAGGAATTCAAGGATTACATAGACAGTGAAGACTTGAAACCTGAACAAGTGTTTAATTGCGATGAAACAGGCCTGTTTTGGAAGAAAATGCCAAGCAGGACCTACATTACTCAGGAGGAAAAGGCACTCCCAGGACATAAGCCTATGAAAGACAGGCTTACTCTGTTAATGTGTGCCAATGCTAGTGGTGATTGCAAAGTGAAGCCTTTATTATTGTATCACTCTGAAACTCCCAGAGTGTTCAGGAAAAACAATGTCCTCAAGGCTAATTTGTGTGTGATGTGGAGGGCAAACAGTAAGGCATGGGTCACTAGGGACTTTTTCTATGACTGGTTACATCATGCATTTGCCCCCACTGTGAAAAATTACCTAATTGAAAAGAAATTAGTGCCTTAAGTGCCTCCTGGTATTAGACAATGCCCCTGGCAATCCTACAGACTTGGCAGAGCGACTTTCTGGGGACATGAGCTTCATTAAGGTGAAGATTTTGCCTCCTAATACCACTCCTCTCCTGCAGCCCATGGACCAGCAGGTTATTTCCAACTTCAAGAAACTGTACACAAAAGCTATGTTTGAAAGGTGCTTTGTAGTGACCTCAGAAACTCAACTGACTCTAAAAGAGTTTTGGAAGGATCACTTTAATATCCTCAATTGTATAACCCTTATAGGTACGGCTTGGGAGGGAGTGACTAAGAGGACCTTGAACTCTGCTTGGAAAAAACTGTGGCCAGAATGTGTAGACAAAAGGGATTTTGAAGGATTTGAGGCTAACCCTGAGAATCCGCCAGTTGAGGAATCCATTGTGGCATTGGGGAAGTCTTTGGGGTTGGAGGTTAGTGGGGAGGAAGTGGAAGAGTTGGTGGAGGAGGACAATGAAGAACTAACCACTGATGAGCTGCTAGATCATCTTCAACAGCAAGAGGCCACACTTGAGGAAACTGCTTCGGAGGAGGGGAGAGAGAAATTGAAGAAGTTGCCTACTTCAAAAATTAAGGAAATGTGTGCAATGTGGCTTAAAGTGCAAACCTTTTTAGATGACAATCACCCTAACACAGCTATTGGAAGCCGTGCTGGTGACTATTACACTGACAATGTTGTGAAACACTTTAGGAATGTCATAAAGGAACGGGAGGTACAGGCCACTATGGACAGATATGTTGTGCGACAGAAATCCAGTGACTCTCAAGCTGGTCCTAGTGGCATTAAAAGAAGAAGGGAAGTAACCCCGGAAAAGGATTTGCTACCTCAAGTCTAATGGAAGGGGATTCTCCTTCTAAACACTAACACCTCTCCCCTCCTCCCATCCCATCAATCATCACCAGATCTTCATTAAAGGTAATTGTCAATTATTTTATTGTTATTGTAAATATTCTATTGCATTAAACTTAATATTTCATGTAGTAAATTTTTTTTTTTTTCATACTTTTGGGTGTCTTGCACAGATTAATTTGATTTCCATTATTTCTTATGAGGAAAATTGATTCGCTTTTCGATATTTTCGGCATTCAATGAGCTCTCAGGAACGGATTAATATCGAATACCGGGGGTCCACTGTATATTAATACTGCTGTAAGCTGATTGCTTTGTATTTATTGCTTGGTGTTTGATAATCTGCTCCATCCCAACTTAGGTAACAGGCAGGCACCTAGGTTCACATGGCTATTTACTTTGGATGTGGATGTAGTAAGAACAGCCTTTCACATTATTAAGAGCTGTGTAAAGAGAAAAATATGTGAACCTTGTAATCAAACATCACATCATTTTTTCTCTTAATATTCATATTAGCCGGACTTGAGTCCTGGAAATGGGAAGTACAGTGCCTACACTTTAAAGGAGGAGTTTGGGATATTGGCAGTTTGGAGTGACTATCTAAACTGTCATATCTGGGCGCCTCTGCATAGACATTGATTATGTATGAGTGATGATGAAAGTGTTGACTGATAATGAAAGTTTTTTCTTTCTTTCTGTGTTTTTCTTTCTTTTGGGTCACCCTTCCTTGGTGGGAGACGGCCGACGTGTTAAAAAGAAAATCACATTAGAGTCATCTTTAAGCCATTTTATACCACAAGAGCCCTCATTCTACAGAGGAAGAGGCAGAGGCTCCCAAAAGTCCTTCTGTAAGTTAGTTCCAAATTGTAATTACAGTGGACCCCCGGCATACGATGGCATCGGCATACGTTAAATCCGGCATATGATACATTTTAATGCAAAAATTTTGCCTTGCCTCACGTTAAAAAACTCGCCTCATGCGATTCGTCAGAGACGTGTCCCACATGTGGCCTCAGCATCAATGTTCACAAGCTAGCCAGTGCGGTCGCATCTACGCATACATTCGGTACATTTCACATTATCCCAGTGTTTTTAGTGCTTGTTACCACAAAATAAGTCGCCTTGGACCCAAAGAAAGCTAGTGCCATCCCTGTGGTAAAAAGGGTGAGAATTAGTATGGAACTGAAAAAAGAGATTAAGGAAATGTGTGCAAAGTGGCTTGAGGTGCAAACCTTTATGGATGAAAATCACCCTCACACATCTATTGCAAGCTGTGCTGGTGACTATTACAATGACAATGTTGTGAACCACTTTAGACAAATCATAAAGGAACGAGAGGTACAGGCCTCTATGGACAGGTATGTTGTGCGACCGAAGTCCACTGACTCAAGCTGGTCCTAGTGGCATTAAAAGAAGAAGGGAAGTAACCCCAGAAAAGGACTTGATACCTCAAGTCCTAATGGAAGGGGATTCCCCTTCTAAACAATAAGTTCGACACTCTCCCCTCCTCCCATTCCATCAGTCATCACCAGATCTTCATCAAAGGTAAGTGTCATGTATTCTATTGTTAGTAGAGTACTACTTACTGTGCATTTCTTCTTCAGTTTGTGTGCATTAAACTTAATATTTCATGCGGTAAGACTTTTTCGTACTTTTGGGTGTCTTGCACGGATTAATTTGATTTTCCATTATTTCTTATGGGGAAAATTAATTCGCCTTACGATGATTTCGGCATACGATGAGCTCTCAGGGACGGATTAATATCGTATGCCGGGGGTCCACTGTACTGTGGATTCTCCAACAGTTTTTTGATAGACAAACAGGCAGATGATCTCACTGAACTAACACTTGCCAACTAACACTAAATTTCCATTTCCTATTAGTGTTCATCATTTTTTCTTTTTTTTTTTGTCAACAAGTTGGTCGTCTCCCACCGAGGCAGGGTGACCCAAAAAAGAAAGAAAATCCCCAAAAAGAAAATACTTTCATCATCATTCAACACTTTCACCACACTCACACATTATCACTGCTTTTGCAGAGGTGCTCAGAATACAACAGTTTAGAAGCATATACGTATAAAGATACACAACATATCCCTCCAAACTGCCAATATCCCAAATCCCTCCTTTAAAGTGCAGGCATTGTACTTCCCATTTCCAGGACTCAAGTCTGACTATATGAAAATAACCGGTTTCCCTGAATCCCTTCACTAAATATTACCCTGCTCACACTCCAACAGATCGTCAGGTCGAAAAGTATCATTCGTCTCCATTCACTCCTATCTAACACGCTCATGCACGCTTGCTGGAAGTCCAAGCCCCTTGCCCACAAAACCTCCTTTACCCCCTCTTTCCAACCCTTTCGAGGATGACCCCTACCCCTCTTTCCTTCCCCTATAGATTTATATGCTTTCCATGTCATTCTACTTTGATCCATTCTCTCTAAATGACCAAACCACCTCAACAACCCCTGTTCTGCCCTCTGACTAATGCTTTTGTTAACTCCACACCTTCTCCTAATTTCCACACTCCGAATTTTCTGCATAATATTTACACCACACATTGCCCTTAGACAGGACATCTCCACTGCCTCCAACCGTCTCCTCGCTGCTGCATTTACCACCCAAGCTTCACATCCATATAAGAGTGTTGGTACTACTATACTTTCATACATTCCCTTCTTTGCCTCCATAGATAACGTTTTTTTACTCCACATATACCTCAACGCACCACTCACCTTTTTTCCCTCATCAATTCTATGATTAACCTCATCCTTCATAAATCCATCCGCTGACACGTCAACTCCCAAGTATCTGAAAACATTCACTTCTACCGTACTCCTCCTCCCCAATTTGATATCCAATTTTTCTTTATCTAAATCATTTGATATCCTCATCACCTTACTCTTTTCTATGTTCACTTTCAACTTTCTACCTTTACACACATTCTCAAACTCATCCACTAACCTTTGCAATTTTTCTTTAGAATCTCCCATAAGCACAGTATCATCAGCAAAAAGTAACTGTGTCAATTCCCATTTTGAATTTGATTCCCCATAATTTAATCCCACCCCTCTCCCGAACACCCTAGCATTTACTTCTTTTACAACCCCATCTATAAATATATTAAACAACCATGGTGACATTACACATCCCTGTCTAAGACCTACTTTTACCGGGAAGTATTCTCCCTCTCTTCTACACACCCTAACCTGAGCCTCACTATCCTCATAAAAGCTCTTTACAGCATTTAGTAACTTACCACCTATTCCATATACTTGCAACATCTGCCACATTGCTCCTCTATCCACTCTATCATATGCCTTTTCTAAATCCATAAATGCAATAAAAGCTTCCCTACCTTTATCTAAATACTGTTCACATATATGCTTCAATGTAAACAGTTGATCTACACATCCCCTACCCACTCTGAAGCCTCCTTGCTCATCCGCAATTCTACATTCTGTCTTACCTCTAATTCTTTCAGTTATAACTCTACCGTATACTTTTCCTGGTATACTCAGTAAACTTATTCCTCTATAATTTTTACAATCTCTTTTGTCCCCTTTCCCTTTATATAAAGGGATTATACATGCTCTCCGCCAATGCCTAGGTGCCTTCCCCTCTTTCATACATTTATTAAACAAAAGTACCAACCACTCCAACACTATATCTCCCCCTGCTTTTAACATTTCTGTCATGATCCCATCAGTTCCAGCTGCTTTACCCCCTTTCATTCTACGTAATGCCTCACGTACCTCCACCACACTTACATTCTGCTCTTCTTCACTCCTAAAAGATGGTATACCTCCCTGGCCAGTGCATGAAATTACCGCCTCCCTTTCTTCCTCAACATTTAAAAGTTCCTCAAAATATTCTCGCCATCTACCTAATACCTCTCCCCATCTACTAACTCCCCTACTCTGTTTTTAATGGACAAATCCATACTTTCCCTAGGCTTTCTTAACTTGTTTAACTCACTCCAAAATTTTTTCTTATTTTCATTAAAATTTCTTGACAGTGCCTCTCCCACTCTTTCATCTGCTCTCCTTTTGCACTCTCTCACTACTCTCTTCACCTTTCTTTTACTCTCCATATACTCTGCTCTTCTTATAACACTTCTGCTTTGTAAAAACCTCTCGTAAGCTACCTTTTTCTCTTTTATCACACCCTTTACTTCATCATTCCACCAATCACTCCTCTTTCCTTCTGCCCCCACCCTCCTATAACCACAAACTTCTGCCCCACATTCTAATACTGCATTTTTAAAACTATTCCAACCCTCTTCAACCCCCCCACTACTCATCTTTGCACTAGCCCACCTTTCTGCCAATAGTCACTTATATCTCGCCCGAACTTCCTCCTCCCTTAGTTTATACACTTTCACCTCACTCTTACTTGTTGTTGCCACCTTCCTCTTTTCCCATCTACCTCTTACTCTAACTATAGCTACAACTAAATAATGATCCGATATATCAGTTGCCCCTCTATAAACATGTACATCCTGGAGCCTACCCATCAACCTTTTATCCACCAATACATAATCTAACAAACTACTTTCATTACATGCTACATCATACCTTGTATATTTATTTATCCTCTTTTTCATAAAATATGTATTACTTATTACCAAATTTCTTTCTACACATAGCTCAATTAAAGGCTCCCCATTTACATTTACCCCTGGCACCCCAAATTTACCTACTACTCCCTCCATAACATTTTTACCCACTTTAGCATTGAAATCCCCAACCACCATTACTCTCACACTTGATTCAAAACTCCCCACGCATTCACTCAACATTTCCCAGAATCTCTCTCTCTCCTCTACACTTCTCTCTTCTCCAGGTGCATACACGCTTACTATAACCCACTTTTCACATCCAATCTTTATTTTACTCCACATAATCCTTGAATTTATACATTTGTAGTCCCTCTTTTCCTGCCATAGCTTATCCTTCAACATTATTGCTACTCCTTCTTTAGCTCTAACTCTATTTGAAACCCTTGACCTAATCCCATTTATTCCTCTCCATTGAAACTCTCCCACCCCCTTCAGCTTTGTTTCACTTAAAGCCAGGACATCCAGTTTCTTCTCATTCATAACATCCACAATCATCTCTTTCTTATCATTTGCACAACATCCACGCACGTTCAGACTTCCCACTTTGACAATTTTCTTCTTCTTATTCTTTTTAGTAATCTTTACAGGAAAAGGGGTTACTAGCCCATTGTTCCCGGCATTTTAGTTGACTTTTACAACACGCATGGCTTACGGAGGAAAAATTCTTATTCCACTTCCCCATGGATATAAAAGGAAAAGTAATAAGACCAAGAACTATTAAGATAAAAATCAAAGAAAACTCAGATGAGTGTGTATAAATAAACGTGTACATGTATGTGTAGTGTGACCTAAGTGTAAGTAGAAGTAGCAAGACGTACCTGTAATCTTGCATATTTATGAGACAGACAAAAGACACCAGCAATCCTACCATCATGTAAAACAATTACAGGCTTTCGTTTTACACTCACTTGGCAGGACAGTAGTACCTCCCTGGGTGGTTGCTGTCTACCAACCTACTACTACTAGTGTTCATCATATCCTATACAAATTCCAAACTATGTACTACAATAATTAGCGAGTATTGTGCATTATTAATATATGTTTTACAATAATAATATCTTGATTATGAAATAAATTAGTGGGAGCAAAGGGCTAGTAAACCTTTTCTCCTGTATAAATTACTAGATGTAAAAAGAAAAACTTTAGTTTTTGTTTTGTAGATCACTTTGCTTTGATGGGAAACTGCCATTATGTTAAGAAAAAAAAAGTAGTATATTTCATCAGACTCACAGCAGAATATTTTCTTTCAGTGGACCTTTTGATTTTTCCTTAGGCACTTAAAATCCATTCATCTTTGCTCTCATAACATTCTGAGATCATGTAACCCACCCAGAGAATAAACTGGGTATGCCTATAATGCATAGGAAATTAAAATGTAATTTTTATTTATAGCATTCAATTCTGATGACACTTTTCATAATCTCTGCAGGAGTTATTTGCCCTCATAGAATATGTGAATCCAGGTATACTCACCTCATCATCATTTCGTCATGTATATGAAGATCCTATAATTGCTTCTCAGCAGCCAAATGCATCTCAGACTGAAAAGGAATTGGGTAAGTTTTGAACTCCTAATCTCATGAATACTTGTATAGATCTTTTTCTGTCTCATAAACACGCTAGATAACAGGGATATCTTGCTACTCCTACTTACACTTTGGTCACACTTCACAGACACGCACATGCATATATATATATACATACATCTAGGTTTTTCTGCTTTTTCTAAATAGCTCTTGTTCTTTTTTATTTCTTCTATTGTCCATGGGGAAGTGGAAAAGAATCTTTCCTCCGTAAGCCATGCGTGTCGTATGAGGCGACTAAAATGCCGGGAGCAATGGGCTAG
Source organism: Cherax quadricarinatus (assembly GCF_038502225.1). Classification (NCBI taxonomy): domain Eukaryota; kingdom Metazoa; phylum Arthropoda; class Malacostraca; order Decapoda; family Parastacidae; genus Cherax; species Cherax quadricarinatus. The sequence goes on along the minus strand of NW_027197084.1, from coordinate 5,814 downwards.
TAACCCCTTCTCCTGTATACATTTACTAAAAAAGAGAAGAAGAAAAACTTTATAAAACTGGGATGCTTAAATGTGCGTGGATGTAGTGCGGATGACAAGAAACAGGTGATTGCTGATGTTATGAATGAAAAGAAGTTGGATGTCCTGGCTCTAAGCGAAACAAAGCTGAAGGGGGTAGGAGAGTTTCAGTGGGGGGAAATAAATGGGATTAAATCTGGAGTATCTGAGAGAGTTAGAGCAAAGGAAGGGGTAGCAGTAATGTTAAATGATCAGTTATGGAAGGAGAAAAGAGAATATGAATGTGTAAATTCAAGAATTATGTGGATTAAAGTAAAGGTTGGATGCGAGTAGTGGGTCATAATAAGCGTGTATGCACCTGGAGAAGAGAGGAATGCAGAGGAGAGAGAGAGATTTTGGGAGATGTTAAGTGAATGTATAGGAGCCTTTGAACCAAGTGAGAGAGTAATTGTGGTAGGGGACCTGAATGCTAAAGTAGGAGAAACTTTTAGAGAGGGTGTGGTAGGTAAGTTTGGGGTGCCAGGTGTAAATGATAATGGGAGCCCTTTGATTGAACTTTGTATAGAAAGGGGTTTAGTTATAGGTAATACATATTTTAAGAAAAAGAGGATAAATAAGTATACAAGATATGATGTAGGGCGAAATGACAGTAGTTTGTTGGATTATGTATTGGTAGATAAAAGACTGTTGAGTAGACTTCAGGATGTACATGTTTATAGAGGGGCCACAGGTATATCAGATCACCTTCTAGTTGTAGCTACACTGAGAGTAAAAGGTAGATGGGATACAAGGAGAATAGAAGCATCAGGGAAGAGAGAGGTGAAGGTTTATAAACTAAAAGAGGAGGCAGTTAGGGTAAGATATAAACAGCTATTGGAGGATAGATGGGCTAATGAGAGCATAGGCAATGGGGTCGAAGAGGTATGGGGTAGGATTAAAAATGTAGTGTTAGAGTGTTCAGCAGAAGTTTGTGGTTACAGGAAAGTGGGTGCAGGAGGGAAGAGGAGCGATTGGTGGAATGATGATGTAAAGAGAGTAGTAAGGGAGAAAAAGTTAGCATATGAGGAGTTTTTACAAAGTAGAAGTGATGCAAGGAGGGAAGAGTATATGGAGAAAAAGAGAGAGGTAAAGAGAGTGGTGAAGCAATGTAAAAAGAGAGAAAATGAGAGAGTGGGTGAGATGTTATCAACAAATTTTGTTGAAAATAAGAAAAAGTTTTGGAGTGAGATTAACAAGTTAAGAAAGCCTAGAGAACAAATGGATTTGTCAGTTAAAAATAGGAGAGGAGAGTTATTAAATGGAGAGTTAGAGGTATTGGGAAGATGGAGGGAATATTTTGAGGAATTGTTAAATGTTGATGAAGATAGGGAAGCTGTGATTTCGTGTATAGGGCAAGGAGGAATAACATCTTGTAGGAGTGAGGAAGAGCCAGTTGTGAGTGTGGGGGAAGTTCGTGAGGCAGTAGGTAAAATGAAAGGGGGTAAGGCAGCCGGGATTGATGGGATAAAGATAGAAATGTTAAAAGCAGGTGGGGATATAGTTTTGGAGTGGTTGGTGCAATTATTTAATAAATGTATGGAAGAAGGTAAGGTACCTAGGGATTGGCAGAGAGCATGCATAGTTCCTTTGTATAAAGGCAAAGGGGATAAAAGAGAGTGCAAAAATTATAGGGGGATAAGTCTGTTGAGGTAGTAGGTTGGTAGACAGCAACCACCCAGGGAAGTACTACCGTCCTGCCAGATGACTGTGAAACAAAAACCTGTAACTGTTTTGCATGATGGTAGGATTGCTGGTTTCTTTTTCTGTCTCATAAACACGCTAAGATAACAGGGATATCTTGCTACTCCTACTTACACTTTGGTCACACTTCACAGACACGCACATGCATATATATATATACATACATCTAGGTTTTTCTCCTTTTTCTAAATAGCTCTTGTTCTTTTTTATTTCTTCTATTGTCCATGGGGAAGTGGAAAAGAATCTTTCCTCCGTAAGCCATGCGTGTCGTATGAGGCGACTAAAATGCCGGGAGCAATGGGCTAGTAACCCCTTCTCCTGTATACAATTACTAAAAAAGAGAAGAAGAAAAACTTTATAAAACTGGGTTGCTTAAATGTGCGTGGATGTAGTGCGGATGACAAGAAACAGATGATTGCTGATGTTATGAATGAAAAGAAGTTGGATGTCCTGGCCCTAAGCGAAACAAAGCTGAAGGGGGTAGGAGAGTTTCAGTGGGGGGAAATAAATGGGATTAAATCTGGAGTATCTGAGAGAGTTAGAGCAAAGGAAGGGGTAGCAGTAATGTTAAATGATCAGTTATGGAAGGAGAAAAGAGAATATGAATGTGTAAATTCAAGAATTATGTGGATTAAAGTAAAGGTTGGATGCGAGAAGTGGGTCATAATAAGCGTGTATGCACCTGGAGAAGAGAGGAATGCAGAGGAGAGAGAGAGATTTTGGGAGATGTTAAGTGAATGTATAGGAGCCTTTGAACCAAGTGAGAGAGTAATTGTGGTAGGGGACTTGAATGCTAAAGTAGGAGAAACTTTTAGAGAGGGTGTGGTAGGTAAGTTTGGGGTGCCAGGTGTAAATGATAATGGGAGCCCTTTGATTGAACTTTGTATAGAAAGGGGTTTAGTTATAGGTAATACATATTTTAAGAAAAAGAGGATAAATAAGTATACACGATATGATGTAGGGCGAAATGACAGTAGTTTGTTGGATTATGTATTGGTAGATAAAAGACTGTTGAGTAGACTTCAGGATGTACATGTTTATAGAGGGGCCACAGATATATCAGATCACTTTCTAGTTGTAGCTACACTGAGAGTAAAAGGTAGATGGGATACAAGGAGAATAGAAGCATCAGGGAAGAGAGAGGTGAAGGTTTATAAACTAAAAGAGGAGGCAGTTAGGGTAAGATATAAACAGCTATTGGAGGATAGATGGGCTAATGAGAGCATAGGCAATGGGGTCGAAGAGGTATGGGGTAGGTTTAAAAATGTAGTGTTAGAGTGTTCAGCAGAAGTTTGTGGTTACAGGAAAGTGGGTGCAGGAGGGAAGAGGAGCGATTGGTGGAATGATGATGTAAAGAGAGTAGTAAGGGAGAAAAAGTTAGCATATGAGAAGTTTTTACAAAGTAGAAGTGATGCAAGGAGGGAAGAGTATATGGAGAAAAAGAGAGAAGTTAAGAGAGTGGTGAAGCAATGTAAAAAGAGAGCAAATGAGAGAGTGGGTGAGATGTTATCAACAAATTTTGTTGAAAATAAGAAAAAGTTTTGGAGTGAGATTAACAAGTTAAGAAAGCCTAGAGAACAAATGGATTTGTCAGTTAAAAATAGGAGAGGAGAGTTATTAAATGGAGAGTTAGAGGTATTGGGAAGATGGAAGGAATATTTTGAGGAATTGTTAAATGTTGATGAAGATAGGGAAGCTGTGATTTCGTGTATAGGGCAAGGAGGAATAACATCTTGTAGGAGTGAGGAAGAGCCAGTTGTGAGTGTGGGGGAAGTTCGTGAGGCAGTAGGTAAAATGAAAGGGGGTAAGGCAGCCGGGATTGATGGGATAAAGATAGAAATGTTAAAAGCAGGTGGGGATATAGTTTTGGAGTGGTTGGTGCAATTATTTAATAAATGTATGGAAGAGGGTAAGGTACCTAGGGATTGGCAGAGAGCATGCATAGTTCCTTTGTATAAAGGCAAAGGGGATAAAAGAGAGTGCAAAAATTATAGGGGGATAAGTCTGTTGAGTGTACCTGGTAAAGTGTATGGTAGAGTTATAATTGAAAGAATTAAGAGTAAGACGGAGAATAGGATAGCAGATGAACAAGGAGGCTTTAGGAAAGGTAGGGGGTGTGTGGACCAGGTGTTTACAGTGAAACATATAAGTGAACAGTATTTAGATAAGGCTAAAGAGGTCTTTGTGGCATTTATGGATTTGGAAAAGGCGTATGACAGGGTGGATAGGGGGGCAATGTGGCAGATGTTGCAAGTGTATGGTGTAGGAGGTAGGTTACTGAAAGCAGTGAAGAGTTTTTACGAGGATAGTGAGGCTCAAGTTAGAGTATGTAGGAAAGAGGGAAATTTTTTCCCAGTAAAAGTAGGCCTTAGACAAGGATGTGTGATGTCACCGTGGTTGTTTAATATATTTATAGATGGGGTTGTAAGAGAAGTAAATGCGAGGGTCTTGGCAAGAGGCGTGGAGTTAAAAGATAAAGAATCACACACAAAGTGGGAGTTGTCACAGCTGCTCTTTGCTGATGACACTGTGCTCTTGGGAGATTCTGAAGAGAAGTTGCAGAGATTGGTGGATGAATTTGGTAGGGTGTGCAAAAGAAGAAAATTAAAGGTGAATACAGGAAAGAGTAAGGTTATGAGGATAACAAAAAGATTAGGTGATGAAAGATTGAATATCAGATTGGAGGGAGAGAGTATGGAGGAGGTGAACGTATTCAGATATTTGGGAGTGGACGTGTCAGCGGATGGGTCTATGAAAGATGAGGTGAATCATAGAATTGATGAGGGAAAAAGAGTGAGTGGTGCACTTAGGAGTCTGTGGAGACAAAGAACTTTGTCCTTGGAGGCAAAGAGGGGAATGTATGAGAGTATAGTTTTACCAACGCTCTTATATGGGTGTGAAGCGTGGGTGATGAATGTTGCAGCGAGGAGAAGGCTGGAGGCAGTGGAGATGTCATGTCTGAGGGCAATGTGTGGTGTGAATATAATGCAGAGAATTCGTAGTTTGGAAGTTAGGAGGAGGTGCGGGATTACCAAAACTGTTGTCCAGAGGGCTGAGGAAGGGTTGTTGAGGTGGTTCGGACATGTAGAGAGAATGGAGCGAAACAGTATGACTTCAAGAGTGTATCAGTCTGTAGTGGAAGGAAGGCGGGGTAGGGGTCGGCCTAGGAAGGGTTGGAGGGAGGGGGGTAAAGGAGGTTTTGTGTGCGAGGGGCTTGGACTTCCAGCAGGCATGCGTGAGCGTGTTTGATAGGAGTGAATGGAGACAAATGGTTTTTAATACTTGACGTGCTGTTGGAGTGTGAGCAAAGTAACATTTATGAAGGGATTCAGGGAAACCGGCAGGCCGGACTTGAGTCCTGGAGATGGGAAGTACAGTGCCTGCACTCTGAAGGAGGGGTGTTAATGTTGCAGTTTAAAAACTGTAGTGTAAAGCACCCTTCTGGCAAGACAGTGATGGAGTGAATGATGGTGAAAGTTTTTCTTTTTTCGGGCCACCCTGCCTTGGTGGGAATCGGCCGGTGTGATAATAAAATAATAATAAGTCTGCTGAGTGTACCTGGTAAAGTGTATGGTAGAGTTATTATTGAAAGAATTAAGAGTAAGATGGAGAATAGGATAGCAGATGAACAAGGAGGCTTTAGGAAAGGTAGGGGGTGTGTGGACCAGATGTTTACAGTGAAACATATAAGTGAACAGTATTTAGATAAGGCTAAAGAGGTCTTTGTGGCATTTATGGATTTGGAAAAGGCGTATGACAGGGTGGATAGGGGGGCAATGTGGCAGATGTTGCAGGTGTATGGTGTAGGAGGTAGGTTACTGAAAGCAGTGAAGAGTTTTTACTGAGGATAGTGAGGCTCAAGTTAGAGTATGTAGGAAAGAGGGAAATTTTTTCCCAGTAAAAGTAGGCCTTAGACAAGGATGTGATGTCACGTGGTTGTTTAATATATTTATAGATGGGGTTGTAAGAGAAGTAAATCGAGGGTCTTGGCAGAGGCGGTAGTTAAAAGATAAAGAATCACACACAAAGTGGGAGTTGTCACAGCTGCTCTTTGCT
>NW_027197083.1:0-69432 GCF_038502225.1 Cherax quadricarinatus | reverse complement strand
AGATCTTTTTCATTTCCAGCCTTTGTTTCCTTGAAGAAGAATATAATAAAGTTGGTAGAATTACCGACAATATGTAAAGTAAAAGGACACAAGTGCAACTAATGTGACATTTTATTGTGGCAACGTTTCGCTCTTCAGGAGCTTTGTCAAGCCGTTACAAACAGTACATGTATGTATGTATAATGTTCGCCAAGACCGTAGTCCTGGCACGGGTCTCAATCTTGCGATGACCCGTCTCAAACAGTACATGGACACAGAGGGTGTATATAAGCTCAGAGTGAGGTGCAATACTAGTGGTAGTAGTAGTAGTAGTGATATAAGTCAGTGGTCAGTGGTCAGTCGTCACGTGAGGTCACAGACCCTGAGCTGCTTTGGGGATTAGCGTGGACGGTTACAAAGCATGGCTTGCTTCTGCAGTGTTTTAAAAACTGAGGTTGGAGAGTTGAAGGAGGAGGTCTTGCTTCTCCAGGAGGAGATTAGGAGGCTGAAGGTCCACCTCAATGGGTCTGGGAGAGAGTGTGAGGTGGTTGGAGATGTGGGGAATGAGGCTTCTAGCAGTGAGGTGCAGTCTGTCTCTCACTGTGAGGAGGCTGTAGGTGGGGAGGTAGCAACGGCTACCAGCAGTGAGGTGCAGCCCAGCACCTGCTACAAGTGGCGAGTTGTTCACAGTAATGGGAGGCGCATCAGAGTAAGGAAAGTTAAGAGTGAAGATCTGAAGGTAGGAAATCGCTTCTCTGTTCTCCAGGATGAATGTACTTCAGTGGCCAGTGAAGGTAAGGGTACTACTGCCCCTGCTAATGAAGGTAAGCGCATTCTTGTGGTTGGTGACTCTCAGGTAAGATATATTGACCGTGCTTTTTGTAATAGGAATAAGAAGATGAGAGATAGAGTGTGCTTCCCTGGAGCTGGTGTTGGGGACATTGTCAACAGGCTGGATAATATCATGTCAGGTAATGGGAACAAGCCCATTATCTGTCTCAGTGCTGGTGGAAATGATATTGGGAAGGGTAGGAGAGAAGAGCTGCTAGATAAGTACAGGTCAGCTATAGATTTCATTAAGTCTAAGGGAGGGATCCCAATCATATGTAGCATCTTGCCTAGAAGGGGAGTAGGAAATGAATGGTTGTCTAGGGCAATTGGTGTAAATTGCTGGCTAGACAGATACTGCAAGGAACTTGCAATCCCATTCATTGACAACTGGAACAACTTTTATGGCAAACATGATATGTATGCAAGGGATGGGGTACATCTCTCTGGGGCAGGGGTGGTAGCACTTGCAGACTCGATTGAGAAGGCCATTGGTGAAATGCCTATGATTTTAAACTGATGGAAGATAGAGGTATGGGTGTGTGTGGGAAACAAGCAGGTTGCAACACTAGGGTTGGAAACAGTAAATGTATAAAAGGCATTCAGCATGAAGTTATAAATAAAGACAATAGAACAGGTCAGCAAACAAAGGGGGACAGCAGAGGGCAGCAAGGGACTAGCTCCCTTAAGGTTTACTATACTAATAGCAGGAGTGTTAGAAATAAGATAGATGAGCTAAGATTAATTGCAAGTGCAGGAAACATAGATATTATTGCTATAACAGAGACCTGGCTCAATCTGAAAGATAGAGAGATGCCCTCTGAATGTCACATACAAGGCTATAAATTATTCCACACTGACAGGGTCAACAGGAAAGGTGGTGGAGTAGCGATGTATGTCAGAGACAATTTAAATTGTTGTGTTAGACAAGATATTAAATTAGAAGCGTCAGCCACTGAATCTGTTTGGTTACAGCTTCTCGAGGGCCGAGAAAAACTAATTTTGGGTGTGATTTACAGGGCCCCAAATCTTGATAGGGAGTGCAGTAAACTTCTATGGGACGAAATTCGTAAGGCATCTACATACGAAAATGTTGTGCTAATGGGAGATTTCAACTATAGACAGATTGACTGGAGCAATTTGACAGGAAATTTAGAGTCGGGTGACTTTCTTGATACGATCCAGGATTGTTTTTTAAAACAGTTTGTGACAGAGCCAACTAGGGGAAATAACCTCCTTGACTTGGTTCTTGCCAGTAGGGAAACACTAATTAATAATCTTGAGGTTAATGATGAGCTTGGGGAGAGTGATCACAAATCACTCAGTTTTAATATATCATGGAATTCCCCTAATAATGGCAATCAAGTCTCCGTCCCTGACTTTCGCTTGGCTGATTTCATAGGACTGAAAAATTACTTAGGTGGGCTGAACTGGAATGACCTGACTAAGGGTCAGGTAGGTGGTGATGGTTGCCGATATGATGCTTTCCAGGGCATAGTTCTAGCTGCTCAGTCAAATTATGTTCCAAATAGGGAAATCAGATCAAACAAAAATGATCCTAAATGGATGAACAATAGATTAAAATATCTGATTGGTCAAAAGAGAGGCATATATAGGCAAATCAAAAGAGGAGAGGGGCAATTAAGAAATCGATATATTCAGTTAAAGAGAGAAATAAAAAAGGGAATTAGAAAAGCAAAAAGAGATTATGAGGTTAAAGTTGCAAGAGAATCGAAGACTAACCCAAAAGGATTCTTTCAGGTATACAGAAGTAAGATCAGGGACAAGATAGGCCCACTCAAAAGTTCCTCGGGTCAGCTCACTGACAGTGATAAGGAAATGTGTAGAATTTTTAACACATACTTCCTCTCAGTTTTTACACAGGAGGATACCAGCGATATTCCAGTAATGATAAATTATGTAGAACAGGACGATAATAAACTGTGCACTATTAGGGTCACAAGTGACATGGTCCTTAGGCAAATAGATAAATTAAAACCTAACAAATCCCCAGGCCCTGATGAACTGTATGCAAGGGTTCTAAAGGAATGTAAAGAGGAGCTTAGCACACCTTTGGCTAATCTTTTCAACATATCACTACAAACTGGCATGGTGCCAGATAAGTGGAAAATGGCAAATGTGATACCTATTTTCAAAACAGGTGACAGGTCCTTAGCTTCGAACTATAGACCAATAAGCCTAACCTCCATAGTGGGAAAATTTATGGAATCAATAATTGCCGAGGCAGTTCGTAGCCACCTTGAAAAGCATAAATTAATCAACGAATCTCAGCATGGTTTTACAAAGGGGCGTTCCTGCCTTACGAATTTATTAACTTTTTTCACTAAGGTATTTGAGGAGGTAGATCATGGTAATGAATATGATATTGTGTATATGGACTTCAGTAAGGCTTTTGACAGGGTCCCACATCAGAGACTATTGAGGAAAATTAAAGCACATGGAATAGGAGGAGAAATTTTTTCCTGGATAGAGGCATGGTTGACAAATAGGCAGCAGAGAGTTTGCATAAATGGGGAGAAATCAGAGTGGGGAAGCGTCACGAGCGGTGTTCCACAGGGGTCAGTGTTGGGCCCCCTGCTGTTCACAATCTACATAAACGACATAGATGAGGGCATAAAGAGCGACATCGGCAAGTTTGCCGATGACACCAAAATAGGCCGTCGAATTCATTCTGACGAGGACATTCGAGCACTCCAGGAAGATTTGAATAGACTGATGCAGTGGTCGGAGAAGTGGCAGATGCAGTTTAATATAGACAAATGCAAAGTTCTAAATGTTGGACAGGACAATAACCATGCCACATATAAACTAAATAATGTAGATCTTAATATTACGGATTGCGAAAAAGATTTAGGAGTTCTGGTTAGCAGTAATCTGAAACCAAGACAACAGTGCATAAGTGTTCGCAATAAAGCTAATAGAATCCTTGGCTTCATATCAAGAAGCATAAATAATAGGAGTCCTCAGGTTGTTCTTCAACTCTATACATCCTTGGTTAGGCCTCATTTAGATTATGCTGCACAGTTTTGGTCACCGTATTACAGAATGGATATAAATTCTCTGGAAAATGTACAAAGGAGGATGACAAAGATGATCCCATGTATCAGAAACCTTCCCTATGAGGATAGACTAAGGGCCCTGAAACTGCACTCTCTAGAAAGACGTAGAATTAGGGGGGATATGATTGAGGTGTATAAATGGAAGACAGGAATAAATAAAGGGGATGTAAATAGTGTGCTGAAAATATCTAGCCTAGACAGGACTCGCAGCAATGGTTTTAAGTTGGAAAAATTCAGATTCAGGAAGGATATAGGAAAGTACTGGTTTGGTAATAGAGTTGTGGATGAGTGGAACAAACTCCCAAGTACCGTTATAGAGGCCAGAACGTTGTGTAGCTTTAAAAATAGGTTGGATAAATACATGAGTAGATGTGGGTGGGTGTGAGTTAGACCTGATAGCTTGTGCTAACAGGTCGGTTGCCGTGTTCCTCCCTTAAGTCAATGTGACCTGACCTGACTAGGTTGGGTGCATTGGCTTAAGCCGGTAGGAGACTTGGACCTGCCTCGCATGGGCCAGTAGGCCTTCTGCAGTGTTCCTTCGTTCTTATGTTCTTATGTTCTTAAATCGCTTGTTCTTTCTAGGCTGGAATACTGCTGTACATTAACATCCCCATTCAAGGCAGGTGAAATTGCAGAACTAGAGAATGTACAGAGAACCTTTACTGCACGTATAAGTTCCATCAAACACCTTAACTACTGGGAACGCCTGGAAGCACTTGACTTGTACTCACTAGAGCGCAGGCGAGAGAGATATATCATAATCTACACCTGGAAGATTCTGGAGGGACTGGTCCCTAATATGCACACAGCAATCACTCCATACGAAAGCAAAAGACTTGGCAGGCGATGCAACATACCCCCAGTGAAAAGTAGGGGCGCCACTGGTACACTAAGAGAAAACACAATAAGTGTCCTGGGCCCAAGACTATTCAACAGTCTCCCACCAGCCATAAGGGGCATTACCAAAAGACCCTTGACTGTCTTGAAGAGGGAGCTGGACAGATACCTAAAGTCGGTGCCGGATCAGCCGGGCTGTGGTTCGTAAGTTGGATTACGTGCGGCCAGCAGTAACAGCCTCGTTGATCCGGCCCTGATCCACCGGGAGGCCTGGCCGTAGACCGGCCCGCGGAGGCGTTGATCCCCGGAATGCCCTCCAGGTAGGCACAGCTCGTTCTCACTGAACAAGACCCTAGACGCCGAAGATGTCTGGAAGCCTCGCTCATCGCCATCACTGACACCATAGATGGTAACACTGGAAACTACAAAATTTCTAAAATTAGTATACATGATACTCAAAGCACCACCTACCCAAGAACACAGGAGTCACACGCTGTCATCGTCTACCCGTCCTCTTCCTAACATGGCATTCTTCAGGTCTGTAGATGAATGGTTCAGAGAACCGACACGTTGATAAATTAGACACATGTGCAACTTTTGGGTATCTTTATTAAGGAAACGTTTCGCCACACATTGGCTTTATCATTCTTGAATAGATTGATGGACTGACCACATCGACTCAAGGTTGAGGGACTGATTATCTCATTCTTCTTCTGTTCTTCACGATTCTCCTTTGTATGGACTGATGAAGCCACTGTGTGGCGAAACGTTTCCTCAATAAAGATACTCAAGAGTTGCACATGTGTCTAATTTATCATTCTTCAGGTCACCATACGTCACTCACACCTCACTCTCTGCCTATACATACTATCTTTTAACCTCTGTATATTAGAAGTGATCAAGGTCCCAGGACCTAAACGTTTACTAATAAATATATTCTAGTGTTTCCTTACGTGTTTTTCTAAACCAACTTATCGGTAATTATTACCGAGATTTATACCACGAAGGAGGATGACAAAGTTGATCCCATGTATCAGAAATCTTTCCTATGATGATAGACTGGGGGCCCAGAATCTGCTCTCTTTAGAAAGGCGTAGAATTACGGGGTATATAATTGAGGTATATAAATGGAAAACTTGAATAAATATAGGGGCAGTAAATAACATGCTAAAAGTATTTAATCAAGACAGAATTCAAGCTGGAAAAATTTGGGTTAAAAAAGAAAATAGGAAAGCACTGGTTTGGTAACAAGTTATGGATGATTGAAACAAACTCTCTAGTAAGGTCATAGAAAAACGTTGCGTAGTTTTAAAAATAGGTTTTGGGTGGAAGTGAGTTGGACCTGACTGGCTTGCACTAATGGGTCTGATGTTGTTGTTGTTGTAGGTTTGCCGGTACTTCCGGCCCAGGTCTTCTCCAGATGGCGACCCGGCGGTGGCCTCCCTGGCGGGGGGGGGGGGGGGGGTGTCGTTCATCTTCTTTCTTCTGTATTCTTTCTTGGGGCCCTCCGGTTGGAGGGTGATTTCTTCTTCTGTCTTGCGGTGACTCCCCAAGTGGAAAGTATCTTCTCGTTTAGCATCTTCAGCAGCATAGGAGGGCGGAGGCAGCAATTACAGGGTTCGTTTTGGAGCCACACCCCAGCTTTAGCAGGCAGCAGAGTGCTCGGCAGCCCCATTCTGGAGAGTCCTGAATTTCTTCCTTGTGGTGTAGTCGAGTGCCACAAAGCGGTGACTTTTTGAGAGTAGGTTGATCAGGGATTCATTGGTGAATGATCGAGTTGAGTCGCAGGTGAATTTGACTGTCCCGTTGTGGAGGCGTTAAATAATTTCTGGAGTGTACATTGCGTTCTCATTCCGGTTGGTTGTGTAGAAGTATACACCAGGCAAGTAGTGGATTTCTTGTGAAGAAGTGGCGGTAGTACGTAGGGATGCATCCCAAGGCTCTTATATTTTAACCTTCTTGGCTGGTGGCTGAGACGTTTGAGCTGAGGCGTCTGATTGGTCCGTTGTGACTGAGGTGGAAGCAGGTGCTGGTGGACTCTCATTGATGGAATCGGTCGGCGTCTCAGTGGTCTCTGATTGGTCCATCTCTGTGTCGGGAGGAAGGTGTGGTAGAGGTGGAGCAACGGTAATGTTGGCGACATTTGCAGTGGATTTTATGATCTCTGTGGAAGGTGGAGATGCAGGGAATGTGAAACCAGGTATGTTGTTGAGATTGAAGAGCTCGTTGATGGTGGTGTTGAAGGAACCAGGTTCAGCTACATTCTGCACATGAGCATACATGATGCAGTAAAGAATCTTGGTGGAGTCGCCAGCAAGAGCTGGCGAAGAAGTGGTAGATGCAGCTTGCGTGGCTTGAAGAATCTTGGTAGTATCTGCTTGAAGCTTGGTAATAGCAGCATATGTAGTCGCTTGTGCAGTGTTTTTTTTTTTTATTTTTTTTTCATTTTTTTTTTTATTTTTTTTTTTATTTTTTGTAGTTGTTTCTTAAGTATAACTCGTCTGATTGGGCATTTGGCAGCAAGAGTATGGTGATCATTCTTGCAGTTCAAGCATTTTGGTGGAGAGGCAGTAGTGCACGTCTTGAAGTCATGACCTTCTTGGCCGCAGGTGGAGCAGAACTTCTTATTCTTGGCAGGGCAGTCTTTGGTGGTACGTAGGTATAAGTAACAGCTGGAACACTGTGGAATTTGATGGAATTTTTCTGCTTCGATGAAGGCTGGATTGATGTTGAAGTAGTGAATAGCCAGTCCCTCAGCGAGAGCTCTGGCTGCCATGTTGATGTCACTGAAGGTGACCTTCAGCATAGAGGAGGCATTGGGTATTTTGGTAATGAATTCCACCTTGGCCCAAGGGTTCTGTGCTTCAATGGACGACTTGATTTCTTCGGTAGCCTGGGCAGTGATGAGCCTGTCGAGTCTCTTGAGGAACACAGTTCTCCTGGCCCTCAGAGCTGGGGAAGTCAAGACAATAAATCCCTGATCTCGTCGAGTGGTTGTAGCAGTGGTGGTAATGACTTTTTCAGCCTCGGTGTCGTCAGTACAGACGACAACGAAGGCCTCTTTGAGCGACAGAATCGCATTAAACTTGACTTGCAGTCTGCCACTGACGACAGCTGCAAGTGCTAGCTTGGACGAGTCATTGACTGTCCCTGTTCGAGAAGTGCATCGTGAAGTGTATGGGTCTGATGCAGTGATCCATCCGTCTTAAGTGTCTGTGACATGGACCTGACCGTTTCAACAAGTAGCTTGGGCCAGTAGGTGATTTGGTCTTGCCTAGCATGATCCAGTAGGCCTGCTGCAGTGCTCCTCCTTTCTTATGTTCTTAAGTATAAATACATTCTTCCTTATGTATATACGCTAAGAAATACAAGCCTCTCGATGTATATACGCTGAGAGATACAATGTGAGTCTTTAAAGTAGAAGGAATATTGATACCAACAACATGGGATCTTGGTCACTCCTGATGAGTGACGAAGGCTATTATAGTAACAAATTTTTTACTAAGTGTAACGCTTTATAAATTAATCAGACGCTACACAGAGTAAAACGTTGTCCCAATAAAAGCTTGTTTTACAACATGTCTTCACTATTACCGGTGGTGCACCCACTACTGACCTGGCGGAAAATTTATTGCTCCCTTAAACTCAAAAACTCTTATTTTCATTCATGTATTTATAAATGCAGTAAATGCCTTGCCTCTTCTGATTCTTGAATTATTTTCAACCTACACGGGACACAAGAGGCTCTGGTAGCTAACAAGATTAACACTTGCGGCTATGGTCGCTGTGTCAGGCTAGCATCTGTAGTAAAACAAACCATACCACGGACGGTGTTAGAACCCGTTATCAGAGTCTCAAAACTCCAGACTGTAGCGTAGTGTAGCGTAGTGTAGTGTAGCGTAGTGTAGTGTAGCGTAGTGTAGTGTAGCGTAGTGTAGTGTAGCGTAGTGTAGTGTAGCGTAGTGTAGTGTAGCGTAGTGTAGTGTAGCGTAGCGTAGTGTAGTGTAGCGTAGTGTAGTGTAGTGTAGTGTTTTCCCGTGAGAGGATGACACAGTGTAAGAGGTCAGTGGGCCTCATAAACCACAATACGGAGTAGTGTTGTTCCATATCATTAAGACCACTACAGAAAAAGTCTGTTTTACAACCTTTCTTATTATATTGTTGCTTTCGTTTTCATATGTTAATAATAGCGTTGTTGCTCTTGATTGGTTGGTTAATGAAGGTTTGAATATATGAGATTCCATGACGGTCATCAAGCCCGCATGAAAACTGTTCATCATTGATATCAAGACTTCTTTAGTCCCTGATGTAGGAATTGAGGTAAACTCTCAGTGTATATGCACGTAGAGATGCACACCTCTCTGAATAAATCCTGGGTATGATTATTATTATTATTATTATTATTATTATTATTATTATTATTATTATTATTATTATTATTATTATTATTATTGATATTATTATTATTATTATTATTATTATTATTATTAGTAGTAGTAGTAGTAGTAGTATAAGTAGTATATCATCATCATCATCGTCATCATCATCATTATTATTACACCACGAAACAAAGGGAAAATATTATATAGTTTGTGAGCAGCATTAACCTTGCATACTTCACCTCACGCATCACTATGACATCATCAAGAGAATATTTCTTCAGAGGACCTTCTTGGCCTGTTGCATGGTATATAGCAATAATAATAATAATAATAATAATAATAATAATAATAATAATAATAATATTATTATTATTATTATTATTATTATTATTATTATTATTATTATTATTATTATTATTATTATTATTGTTGTTGTTGTTGTTGTTGCTGTTATTATTATTAAGAAGAAGAAAGGATTATTAATAATAATGACTCTGTTGGTAGTGTACTCAGCTTACATACTGAGTGTCCGGGATTCGATTCCCGGTATGGGTGAAAACGTTGGGCATGTTTCCTTACACCTGCTGCCCCTGTTCACCTAGCTGTAAGTAGGTACCTGGGTGTTAGCCGACTGTTGTGGGTGGCATCCTGAGCGGTGGTAATATATCTAAAAAAAGGGCTGAGGCTTTGAAATAAGTTGAGGTACGATAACAGTTCTCAACCTGTAAAATTGACGTGTGTAAAAAAGTAATGAAAACATTATAATAATTATCACACAAAAGTACTCAAATAACCCCTCATAGAAAAGAATGAAACTTATGATGACGTTTCGGTCCGGCTTTGTCCATTAACTAGTCACACAGAAGCGCGAAGGGAAGAGCACCAGTATATGTACGAGAGGGCGTGACCGGGAATGGCAGAAAGAGAGGTGATAATTGTAGCAGTATCAGTATGTGCGGGTTATTTGTGTTTTGTCCCAGTCACGGTATTGTACCTTTTTATTTTCACACAAAAGTAATTATTCTTATAATAATGGGAAATTATTTATTTTGTTGTCGTTCACGGAAAGCCCTAAATCCATAAGGGTCACCCAGCACCAAAAAGGAATAGCAGGTAATTAGGTTCAATCCAAGGAAGGAGACATGGATTTCAATCCTTTAGATCAAGAGCACTACGCAGCCGTCGACTCCCTTGAGGGGATGGGAAAGCACTAAACCCAATGAAGTCATATTGCTCTTCAGGGATTGGTAAGCAACAGGTTTGATCCAATTAAGGGGAGAATATATCCAATCTCTTAGATCAAGAGACCCTAACCGGCATCAAGGAACCTCATTTGACGGGAAATTGACAAAAACAGTAACAACAACAAGTAATAATAACAATAATAATAATAATAATAATAATAATAATAATAATAATAATAATAATAATAATAATAATAATAATAATAATCAAAACACATAAGTATAAATTACTTAGATAGGTGTATAGAATTCCTTGTCGGAATTTTGGATTAAAAAAAAAAATCATGTTATGGGGTGTATATTAAAATGTTAACTCTCAGAGGAGCCATAAAGCGACGTCCACAATACTGAGTAGGTTGTTAAAACAAGATTGTTTTATGAGGAGAGTTTCGGAAGTGTAAGAGAGAAGGGGAATATTTCCCAGAAAGTTAGACCTTGGACAGAGATATGGGCTGTCACCATAGTTGTGATTTATTTATAGATGCAATAAATAAAATGGCGTTGAAGAAAGATGTTGAGATTCGAACCCTGGCCACCAGTTCTCAGCGAGTGTACTGTATTATTATTATTATTATTATTATTATTATTATTATTATTATTATTATTATAAAGGGGAAGCGCTAAACCCGTACGATTATACAGCGCCTGTGGGGTGGGGGGAGTGGACTGTATTCAGGCTTAATTAAAGGAACTGGAGCACAGATCCAATTCCCTTTATGCTCCCTGGGAGCAGAAAGTTCTGTAGGTTACTATCCTGATGCCCCTCACCAGCGTCAATTTATATATATCTATATATATATATATATATATATATATATATATATATATATATATATATATATATATATATATATATATATATATATATATATATATATATATATATAGATATATATATATATATATATATATATATATATATATATATATATATATATATATATATATATATATAGGACTCGAACCTGCAAACTCTGTATCAGAGTAACCAACTCTGTGGTAAAGTACTGGTTACTCTGATACAGAGTTTGCAGGTTCGAGTCCTGCTGTGGACGTAGAGACAATGTTTGTAAATAATTTCGCCTGTTTGCGGAATTATCACGACTCACACACATATATATGTGTGTGTTCAAATACGTAAAACTTGCGATTTTGGCTTAAATAGCAACACACATCTTGCTCAATAGGGCAAGCGAAAATTTGTATATGCAATAATTTCGCAAAAATAATTCTGAACCTAACGAAAATATATACATATATATATTTCATTGTATTTGTTCATTATCACATTATTATAAACTTATATAAAACATATTTAGTCGGATTAGGCTAAATTAAATTGCGCTTGTTATAATAAGGTTCTTTTAGGGTAGGGTAGGTGCCTGAGTCCGAGTCTGCAGCTCACAAGACTGTCATTCCCAATAACCCCCTTGGGGCGGGGATGGCAGACCAGAGAGGCCTAGTTTCTCCCTACGAGCCCCGTGAGGGCGGGGAATGTGGCTAGGCCTGAGGACAGTTGGTCTCAAAGACGAGGGAGTACTTGTGCCTCCTCCCATGGGAGACTTAGGTCTCAGACACTCCCTAGACAGGGAGCCAAGGCCGGGGCCACCACTTGGAAAAGGCCCGGGCCGGGAGAATACCGGCGAATCTTTAAAAAAAAAAGAAAAAAGAAAAAAAAAAGTTAGGTAAGTTTCCTAAGGTACTTTTGGTAAAAAAATATTAGGTTTTGCTTTAACATAAATGAAAAAAATATATCATAAAATGTATAATAGAAAATTTTAGAAAGGACTTAATTTTAAATGAATTCTTGCTGAATGACCAGTTTTGCCTATTTGGCACGAAACACACACACACACACACACATATATATATATCAATAACAACACTGCGACTAGCCGAGGATTCGAACTCATGTCGTTTTGGCCCGCCTCAGGATGAGCGAAAATCACATGACGCTCTAACCCACAGGACCACGCAATCCTACAAGAATCAAGCACCCAGCAGAGCTAGGTGTTTTACCATGATCCGAGGACATACGGTGGTGTGGATGCCTCTGAGCTAATTTCATTCTACTTCCCGTTTGGTGTACTATCCTTCACGAACAGTTCTTTATATTATTGTAACCACGAACGAATAGTACTGAATCAATAACAACACTGCGACTAGCCCCACAGTTTGCAGATGGCATGAGGTAAAATAATTAGGAGACAGTTAATAGCCAGCCTTAAGCTTCTAATCGCTGGGAACAGGTCATGTGACAAAAAATGTTACATTACAATAGTGGATCATTTACATACATGAAATAAAAGGAATAAATCCCTCATTTTGTCAACCGGTAGTACAAGTTTCTAGAATATTCAGGAATTATTCTCAGTGTTAATTCATATGTCTGTGTGAATTCTCCTATTCAGGCTTTTCTTTCGTATAATAACTAGGCAATTCCTGATTTTTTTCTTTTTAACTCCGTTAATATCATTATTATCCACTATCATCCGCTACTGTTATTATTATTATTATCAATTTCATTATAATATTACTAACAACCTAATTCTGTAAACCACTAAACTAAATGCAATCACCATGTTGCAATCAACTATGTGTACCTTGTGCCGCTGTACCTAACTGGTTAGGACCTCAGTAGGTCACTCCATCTCTCTTTTGAGCTATCCGAGGATGATCATACATGTGCACCCATACCTAAATAAACCCCCTATGCCTGCTTCCTTACTGCTGATGTTGTAACGCAGCACACCACCAAGAGCACCTGTAGCATTATGATCCCGTATGCAGTAGTAGCTGGGTGGGTTACATCGGCGATCACAGCAAATCTAACATGTTAAATATCGACGTTCGCGATGGACTTAACAAGATATTACATAGCGTTCACGACGGGCGTAACATGATGTTCAGTTTGCAGACTCAGGTCGAGCACTACCGACATCACGAAACCCCCTGGCATAAGGAGCAATCCTGCATCTTTGTATGACATTGTTGTTTAAGGCTGTGCACAATAGACCCCGCTAAATAACTATCGAGTTTGTACAGCCCATAATTTGAGTTATATACGGCATTCCTTTCATGTTTCAAGAGGGAGAACTCAATTATGTTTCTTTCCATTATGGAACTGTTGGGTACAATTATCTGGGTGGCAGCCCACCCCGGTGGGTGATTGCAAGAGCTGACATGGTTACAGGTCGAACATAACTGAAACATCACGAAACCCCCTGGCATAAGGAGCAATCCTGCACATTTGTATAACACTGTTGTTTAACACTGTGCACAATAGACTCCACTAAATAACTATATAGTTTGTACTAGCAAGGGCTGACATGGTTACAGATCGCATTCGAAACCTGACCTGTCCTGATTGAGCTCTAGTGTTGGGATACTCCAGTTTCTAGAGGTTTACCTGTCTGACCAATATAAGAGAGTGGGCAAAGGGTTCATGGGACCTTGTAAACACCACCTACATTATTATCAGTAGTATACTGTACCACTAACCGTTACAGTCACCGCACCCCTACATTAAGACCGTCAGTAATTCACCGACCGTTAGTGACTCACTGCTGACGTAGTAAGATGTCACGAACTCTCCGTGCCCTCCAGGCACTGGGCAGGCAGTTGAATACAAGACAGAGTAGAGTGAGGTCAGGCTCTGGCGCTCCCCTTATCATATTGTCATACGTTACCAAGACATCCATCGAGTGTATTCATTCTCCACATCTATCACCATCGAACCCTACGACAATTGATGCGCAGCGTGGTTACGTGAATTTGATATTTACGCCGTTAAAAGAAACTTTGTTGGGTGCCCACAGGCCAGAGGGGAAGCGCCTGGCTGTCTGGCCAACAGTCAAAGACCAGGTGATCAGGCTAAGGAAAGAAGGTGGGAAACTCACAAGAAACGATCAAGAGGTATGCGAGGAGCTCAACACGAGATTTAAAAAAGTATTTACATTGGAGACAGGAAGGACTCTTGGAAGACAGAACAGAGAGGAATACCAACAAGGAATATACCATCAAGTGTTGGATAACATGCACACAGCTGAGGAGGAGGTGAAGAAGCTG
Source organism: Cherax quadricarinatus (assembly GCF_038502225.1). NCBI lineage: Eukaryota > Metazoa > Arthropoda > Malacostraca > Decapoda > Parastacidae > Cherax > Cherax quadricarinatus. Next base: position 55,014 of record NW_027197083.1, on the reverse strand, counting down.
CTAAGTGACCTTGATACCTCAAAGGCAATGAGGCCATACAACATCTCCCCGTGGGTTCTTAGAGAGAGAGCAGAAACGCTGTGTGTGCCACTAACTACAATCTTCAACACATCCCTTGAAACTGGGCAAATACCTGAGGTATGGAAGTAGCAAATGTAGTCCCCATCTTCAAGAAAGGAGACAGAAAAGAGGCACTAAACTATAGAGCAGTGTCACTAACGTGTATAGTATGCAAAGTCATGGAGAAGATTATCAGGAGGAGAGTGGTGGAGCACCTGGAATGGAGCAAGATTATAAACGTCAACCAGCACGGACTCATGGAAGGCAAATCCTGTGTCACAAACCTTCTGGAGTTTTATGATAAAGTAACAGAAGTAAGACACGAGAGAGAGGGGTGGGTTGATTGCATTTTCTTGGACTGCAAGAAGGCCTTCAACACAGTTTCTCACAAGAGATTAGTGCAGAAGCTAGAGGAACAGGTGTGCATAACAGGAAGGGCACTGCAATGGATCAGAGAATACCTGACAGGGAGACAACAACGAGTCATGGTACATGATGAGATATCACAGTGTGCACTTGGGACGAGCAGGATCTCAGAGGGGTTGTTCCTTGGACTAGTGCTACTTTTGGTATATGTGATTGATATGATGGAAGGGATAGACTTAGAAGTGTCCCTGTTTGCAGATGATGTGAATGAGGAGAATTAAATCAGACGAGGATCAGGCAGGACTTCAAAGAGACCTGGATGGGCTGGGGACTTGGTCCAGAAAATGGCTTCTCGAATTTAACTCCGCCAAATGCAAAGTCATGAAGATCGGGGAAGGACAAAGAAGACCGCAGACAGTGTATAGGCTAGGTGGCCAAAGACTGCAAACCTCGCTCAAGGAGAAAGATCTTGGGGTGAGTATAACACCTAGCATGTCTCCGGAAGCACACATCAACCAGATAACTGCTGCAGAATATGGGCACCTGGCAAACCTGACAATAGAGTTTTGATACCTTAGTAAGGAATCATTCAAGACACTGTACACCGGTAAGTCAGGCCCATACTGGAGTATGCAGCACCAGTTTGGAACTCACACCGGGTCAAGCACGTCAAGAAATTAGAGAAAGTGCAAAGGGTTGCAACAAGGCTAGTTCCAGAGCTAAGGGAAATGTCCTACGATGAAATGTTAAGGGAAATCGGTCTGACGACACTGGAGGACAGGAGGGTTACGGGAGACATGATAACGACATACAAAATACTGCGTGGAGTAGATAAGGTGGGCAGAGACTGGATGTTCCAGAGAGGGGATACAGAAACAAGGGGTCACAGTTGGATGTTGAAGACTCAGATGACTCAAAAGGATGTTAGGAAGAGGCGGGGCCAGGAGCTATTTCTTCAGGCATATTAACATAGAGTAAGTCAGGAAGTGGGTCGAACGGATAGTCTACCAACAGCATCCTTCACATCGTGATGTAGTTTCGGAGGCAGGAACCATACATAGCCTTTTAAGACGAGGTATGATAAAGCTCATGGAGCAGGGAGAGGGAGTGCTATGTGGACGCCTAGTAGACTTAAGGTGAAGCGTTCAGTGAAGAGTAGAAGTGAATGCTAGGGGCCAGGAGCTGAGTCTCGACCCCTGCAACATATAAAAGAAGGGAATTTTAAAAAGAACGTAGAAGGGCAAGATTAGGTTAGAGTAACATAAAGTTTATTCAATGAACACTTGGTTATGAGATTGAAGGGAGGGAGTATGGAAGGAATAAATGTGTTTAAATATTTGGGAGTGAACGTGTCCGCAGAAGGGACTGAGAAAGATAACGTGAACCATAGAGTAGAAGATGGGAAAAAAAGTAAGTTGTGTGCTGAGGAGTCTGTATAAAAGAATTTATCAGTGAAAGAAAAATAGAATGTACCAGTGTATAGTAGCAACGAGATTTTTATGAGAATGAGGCACCTGCTTTGAATTTTGCAGCTAGGAGGAGGTTGGATGCAGTAGAGACGTCATTTTTGAGAGCAATGTGTGGTGTGGATATTATGTAGAAAATATGAAGCACAAAGATTATGGACTTTGTGGGGTTTCCAAAGGTATAATTCAAAGAACAGAGGAGCGGTTGTTGACGTGATTTGGTCATTTAAAAAGGAAAGAGCAGAATAGGATGGCAATAAGAGAGGATGAATCCATGGTGAAGCGAAGAAGGCAAATGGGTCGTCTCAAGCAGAATTAGAGGCAGGGGAGTAAAGTAATGTGTGACTACATTAGAACAAAGTGAGTGGAGACTAGTGGTTTTTAGTGTTTGACGTTCTGTTGGAGTGTAAGGAAAGCAACATTTATGAAGGGATTTAGGAAAACTAATTAGCAGCACTTGAGTCGTGGAGGTGGGAAGTTCTCTGCTTGGACTCCGAAGAAGGGTTGGGCAAGCTGAAGTGTGATATCTGTACACTGCTTGCATGACAGCTATTGGATGAATAATGGTGAATATATTTCATTTTTTGGGGTCACCCTACCTTGGCAGGAGACGGCTAATGGAGTAAAAATAACATAATAAAAAAAATAAAAATAATAATAATAATAATAAGAACAATAATAATAATAATAATAATAATGATAATAATAATAATAATAATAATAATAATAATAATAATAATAATAATAATAATAATAATAATAATAATAATAATATGGAAAACATGATTTCAAATATCAACTAATTTGTAAATAAAACACAAGTGTAGCACCAAAACGTTTATTATAGAAACGTTCTGCTAACTAGGAGACTTGTCAAACCAATACCGGAGGCAGAAAAACAGTGTATATATACGTAGGCAAGGTCAGGGGAGAGATGTCTGGAACCAAGGTCGCCTGATCGATGTGCATTGACATGATAAAGTTAATTTAATCAATACCATGGACAGGCTAAATTTACTAATGTTCTGGACGATTATATTTGATGTGGCAATTAATGCTGACTCCAGACACCATCGATAATGTAAATCAGTTACATTAACGATCATTCTGGTTTCATGATATTTCATGACGTGTCCATGGGAACTTCGGTGTATGACGCAGGCATTGTTCTGGTTATTGTATGGTTTGTTTGCAATCGTGTCATTACGATTTCGTGTGTCATCCTTACTAGTAGCATGCTTATGCTTTTTCAAATGTTGCTCGAAAATCCTCGGCGTTTCACCCACATGAAGTTTGTCACATCCACCACACAGAATAACAAATACCTGTGTTGGACACAGTGAGCTTAGTGGAATCCTTCCTCACAAGATTATAGATGGTAGCAGAAGTGATAGTGCGCACATTTACTTTGCACTTAGGAAGAGCACCGGAGATGTTGCTAGCAAACCTGTCACACAGAAACACAAAGTAACTCTCAGGTGAGTGATCCCTTCTGACCAGACCATGTTGATGCACGAGAGACATAAGCACTATTATCGAAAAGAAGAAAAGAAGAGAGCAATGGCAACAGCAAAAAAAAAAAAGGTTATTATCGTATTCGCTGTTAATATAGAAGAATAAGAGTAAAAATATTATGACCTGTATTAATCTCAACTAACTCGCAAATTAGAAATGAAAACCAGACACGGTTTCGATCCGACCGGGACCATTATCAAGACTAGTGAGACGTAAGTGAAAGTTAAAAGTGAGGTGAAGGTAGTGGGAGACGAGATAGCCAAGGTTAGGTAAAGTCACGCAGGGTCTGAAACGTACAACATTAGAGTACTGAGAGAGAGGCAGGCAAAGCTTAGATAAGATTCAGGTTTGTGGTAGTGTGTGTTATGATCGACTCAACACTTGGACCATTAACTAGTTGTAATAAAGTTGGTAGAATTACCGACAATATGTAAAGTAAAAGGACACAAGTGCAACTAATGTGACATTTATTGTGGCAACGTTTCGCTCTCCAGGAGCTTTAATGGCTTGATAAAGCTCCTGGAGAGCGAAACGTTGCCACAATAAATGTCACATTAGTTGCACTTGTGTCCTTTTACTTTACACATTAACTAGTTACTATACCCTGACTAGTTAATGGTCTTAGTCGGACTGAAAGATTGTCATAAGTTTCTTTTTCCTACGTGCGGGTTACTTGTGTATATTATTATATATATTGTGTCAAAAAGATGTTCTTCAAGAAATCTAGTACACCTAGGATAAGTGTCTTACTTATCCTAAATGTACTAGGAAAATGGATCATTCCTTCACCAGTCCCAGGCGCTGAATGACCCACGCGGACTTAGCGTTTAACGTGATAAAGTGAACAAATCCTCTATTTCGAGTCAAAATATTTTGCGCCAAGGAGAACCAGTCAACCAGAGAATAACATCCTCACTGATATACGATACCAAGAAACAAACTAATCACCGGCAGCTTTTTGTTAACGGTTTCCGTTTGAGAGATGAATAATTCCTTGGATAATTCACATTCCCCCTTAGTTATATTTTTGCTTCGATATTTTACAGAGGCAGAAATTTGTTCCACGATCTCGTAAACTACTCTCCGTTGCGTTAATCTCCATCTGATAATACCATGATCTCTGCCAATCACGGCTGCAACCTCCCAGAGGCTACGGACAGCTCCGAAACCCTGTATTACCAGCCGCTGACATGGGTAATTATCATCTGAGACGTCCTAATTAATACCCAGAGCTAGTCAATTACCACCGAGGCTTCTTTAATTACAGTTGAGGTCGGTTAATTAGCATTCGTGAGATGAAAATGAGACGATTTAAGCGCTGAGGTTCTCACAGCTTCATATTTCTGATGTTCACGTCCGTTGCATGATGTTTTTTGCGGTTTTGTGATGTTTTAGTCTTCACTGACGTTGTTGCTCTGTTGTACGATACTTTTGCTTTGTAGTACGATGTTTTGGCTCCTGTTGTACGAGTTTCTTCAATTTTGAACGACTATTCCTTGAATTACTATGTTTTGTTCTCTTCTACGATATTTTTTTGTCCGATGTTTATCCTCTTGTACATTTTTTTCCCATCGTGTAGGACATTTACCTGTCATACACGATGCCATTAGATTTTTCTGTTGTATGACGTTTTCCTCTGAGTTTTGTGGATGTTTTACTCTGTTGTGTATTTTTTTTCAGTTGTGTGATGTTTCCCTATGTTGTCTGGCATTGTCTTCTTTTTTGAGACATTTTCCTCTTTTGTGTAAATATTCATCTGTCGCGAAATGTTTTCGTCTGTTGATGTTTCCCTCTGTTGTGAAATAATTTCCTCCGGTGTAAGTTTTTCCTCTCGTGTGAGATGTTTTCCTCGGTTGTGTTATATTTTCAAGTGGGATGCACTGGAAGACAAACAAAATATTATACACAGCCTTTACAAAGTAGCTTATTGTAGTATACACATCCTTTGACAAGTGCGACCATGGTGTAATGGCACACAAAATGCATGATAAAGGGATAACTGGGAAAAATGGCAGATGGATCCTCAACCCTCTAACTAATCGAACACAAAGAGTAGTGGTAAACAGAGTTAAATCGGAAGCTGCCATAGTGAAGAGCTCTGTTCCACATGGCACAGTACTCGCCTCTATCCTGTTCCTCATCCTCATATCAGACATAACACCGTGTCTTCCTTCGGAAACGATACTAGGATCCAGGATCTGCATGAGACTGTCATCCACTGAGGACACGGGTAACCTCCAAGAAGATATAAACCAAGTTTTCCAATAGGCAACGGAAAACAATATGATGTTCAATGAAAACAAATTCCATCTACTCCGTTATGGAAAACTGGAGGAAATAATAATTAGAAATGAATATACTACGAACTCTAATTATACAATAGAGCTGGGAGTGGTAATGTCTGAGGATCTCACTTTCAAGAATCACAACAGTGCCACTATTACATCTGCGAAGAAACTGATAGGATGGATGATGAGAACATTCAAGACAAGAGATGCCAAGCCAATGATGATCCTTTTTAAATCACTTGTTCTCTCAAGGTTGGAATATAGCTGTACATTAACATCTCCATTCAAGGCAGGTGAAAGTGCAGATCTAGAGAATGTACAGAGAACCTTTACTGCACGTATAAGTTCCGTCAGTTACCTTAACTACTGGGAACGCTCAGAAGCACTTGACTTGTACTCACTGGGGCGCAGGCGAGAGAGATACATCATACTCTATACCTGGAAAATCTTAGAGGGATTGGTCCCTAATCCTCACACAAATCACTCACTACGAAAACAAAAGACTTGGCAGGCGATGCAACATACGCCCCAATGAAAAGTAGGGGCCCCATTAGTACACTAGGAGAGAACGCAGTAACTGTCCGGGGCCCAAGACTGTTCAACAGCCTCCCACCAGCCATAGAGGGAATTACCAATAGACCCCTGGTTGTCTTCAAGAGGGAGCTGGACAGATACCTAAAGTCAGTGCCGGGTCAGCAGGGTTGCGGTTCGTATGTTGGACTACATGCGGCCAGCAGTAACAGTCTAGTTCATCAGGCCCTTATCCACCGGGAGGCCTGGTCATGGACCGGGCCGCGGGGAAGGCCTGGTCATGGACCGGGCCTCGGAGGAGGCCTGGTCATGGACCGGGCCGCGGGGGAGGCCTGGTCATGGACCGGGCCGCGGAGGAGGCCTGGTCATGGACCGGGCCGCGGAGGAGGCCTGGTCATGGACCGGGCCGCGGGGGAGGCCTGGTCATGGACCGGGCCGCGGAGGAGGCCTGGTCATGGACCGGGCCGCGGAGGAGGCCTGGTCATGGACCGGGCCGCGGGGGAGGCCTGGTCATGGAGCGGGCCGCGGGGGAGGCCTGGTCATGGACCGGGCCGCGGGGGCGGCCTGGTCATGGACCGGGCCGCGGGGGCGGCCTGGTCATGGACCGGGCCGCGGGGGAGGCCTGGTCATGGACCGGGCCGCGGGGGCGGCCTGGTCATGGACCGGGCCGCGGGGGCGGCCTGGTCATGGACCGGGCCGCGGGGGCGGCCTGGTCATGGACCGGGCCGCGGGGGCGCTGATCCCAGTAATACCCTCCAGGTAATGTTTTTACACAGTTGTGAAATGTTTGCTTGTGTTGCAACACGTTTTCCTCTGATGTTTTCCAGTATTACGAGGTGTTGTCTTCTTTTGTAAGATGTTTTCCTTTGCTGTGAAATACATTCCTCTGCTGCATGATCTTTTACACTTCTGTTAAATGTATTCTTCTGTTTCATGATGCTTTACACTGCAGTGAGATGTATTCCTGTGTTGTATGTTGTTTTACACTGTTGTGAGATGTATTTCTCACAATATATATATATATATATATATATATATATATATATATATATATATATATATATATATATATATATATATATATATATATATATATATATATGTATATATATATATATATATATATATATATATATATATATATATATATATATATATATATATATATATATATATATATATATATATATATATATATATATATATACAAAACAACCACTCTGAAAGAATAGAGAAATTCCCAGCGCTATGAAAGTAAAGCATCCAAGGAAGGTATATAAGGGGTCTGGCCAACACCTCACTATCAGATCCCACAACGGTTAAACACCTGACGCGCACCGGCCCAACTGGACAGGTCCTTTGCACAACCCACCAACAAACTATTCTACCCAAGAAAATTTTAAAAATTATTATTTGTCCAGTGTATTATTAAATTCTTCCCAAATTCTATTAAATATAAATGGATCTAATTTATATAAACCAAAGGAAATATTCATATTATTGTCAAAACTGCTTTTTATGAAACAAGATTCAATTATATTCCTGTCGACCATGGACTTGCTTGATACTACTTTCTCAACTTTTTGAAAATCAATTGGATGGTTAAAATCTCTTACATGAATAAATAGAGCATTGGAATCTTGTCCATTCATGTAAGAGATTTTAACCATCCAATTGATCTTATTGCATATATATATATTTATATATATATAATTCTTCCTCCGTAAGCCATGCGTGTTGTAAGAGGCGACTAAAATGCCGGGAGCAAGGGGCTAGTAACCTCTTCTCCTGTATATATTACTAAATGTAAAAGGAGAAACTTTCGTTTTTCCTTTTGGGCCGCCCCGCCTCGGTGGGACTCTGCCGGTGTGTTGAAAGAAAAGAAATATATTCAACTTTTTCCTTCTGTTGCATAATGTTGTATAATGTTTAGTGGCATCTGTGGGTGAGGGGGTACAAGCATCTAAGTATGACTCGCTGCTATTATTGCATCCAAGGAAGCAAGTGGTTTTCAAGACAATAACAATCGTGGGAACAACGGGTAAAGAAAGTCGAAGCGAATGAACTGAAGAAATACACATGTAGAGAGTGGATAGAAAGTGAGAATGAGAGACATAGATAATGAGAGATAAAAAAAGAATGAGAGATACTAAAGAAAATAAGAGGATTGTGCTTGCTACAAGAGAGACTGTCACTGAGAAGCACTACAGTCCTGCAGGTATTGTTTACCTGACGAAAATTATTATTCATTACCTTGTGGGGGGGAAAAATGACCCTGATCCATCTGAGGCAAGACAGTGCCTGACCCGTCCTGAGAATATTTAGACTCTGTGATTCTCATACTCTCTCTCTCTCTCTCTCTCTCTCTCTCTCTCTCTCTCTCTCTCTCTCTCTCTCTCTCTCTCTCTCTCTCCCTCTCTCGTTCTCTCACTCATACCACTTTAACATGGAAGCAACTTACATACAGAGACGAGGGACAGACTGGAACCAGCTGTTTTCCAGAACTTTCATTTCGTCAGATGACAAGATTTCTCTAATCTCCGTATATCGTGAACAACCAGTTTCAAATGCGAATCACTGGAGGAAGGAATAATTATAACTAGAATGATATTCTTGGGAAGAGAGAGTACAGCTATTACCAGTAGTGTAGAGTAATAGATGTTCTTTCAACTGTCAAGGAAGTTTTAAGCTAGGTAGGCTATTAAGAAAACATTGGTCTTGTGTCTGAGAGTAAAACCACCGTCTGCTGATATGGCAGACTAAAGTAAGCCGTAAGGAGGCAAGGGCTCAATCGCTTGGTTTTTGACCCCTTGTCTAGAAGTCAACGATGGGATGGGATATGTGTAGCTCAAGAGAGTGATGTATACTCAAGGTGACGTGAGCCTGAGCTTCTTAAAGGATTTAACGGTTACTGTAATCTTAAAAAGTATGAGTTATGTCTCTGCTCTGCAGACTTTTTGCCTGCCTTGCTAGCAAGATTTCCCATTTGATTCATTATAGCGATTACACAGTTATATATCACCCCTTCCCCCGCATGTCACCATCATCGTTGGGTGGTGAGAATCATTCATTCATTCATTCATTCATTCATTACAGTAGTAATATCATGATATCTGAAGGCCATCAGCATTTTTGTTTCTCAGAAGTCAAGTTACCTGACACTGCTTGCCCAAGGTATGCATACATGCAAGCTGGTGACGGATGTACTTCAAGGTAGCGGATATTTCCTCTTTTGCTTAAGTGTTAGCATACACGGACGCTGAGACTGTTTTCTTGTCTGTCTGCCTACTAATGCGTCTGCCTGCGTGCCTGCCTATCTGTCTGCATGCATGTGCATCTGTCTACCTACCTGTCACCCTCCCTACCCCAGAGCAATCGTTGCTTCACCTGGGCCACATGCCAGCCACACCGTCCACTCTAGATCATCGTCACCTCTTCCAGGAAATCACATGGACGACTGAATTAGCTTGTCTCGTGAGACTTTAAGAACTGAAGAACAACGCAGTCGAACTACAGGCCCATGTGAGGCAGGTTTTACTCACACCCAAACATTCTCACTCACTCATCTTAGGAACTACATAACTTAAATAGTAGTTACATTGGGAACGGTTCTGTACAGTTGCTTTGGCTTCATCTTCCTGTTAAATTGAATCCTGAATCTTTTTTTGCATTAGGTCTAACTTGGTTCTATGTTATTTAGATTATTGTCACCGCCTTCGTTGTCTTTGCACAGAAAACAATTTTACATTTGTCAACACTGAACTTCATCTGTCACTTTTCTGACCACAACATAAATCTATCGAAAGTGTTCTGAAAGTCATTAAAGTCATTCTTTGAACTTATCCGTCAGCCTATTCATATGTCGTAATAAAGGTCTCTCTTTTGTAATTTATAATCAACAGTGGAATCAGTATTGACCCCTGTGGAACGCCACTTGTCAACACTAAATACTCGACCTATCCTCTGTCTGTCTGTCTGTCTGCCTGCCTGTCTGTCTGTCTGTCTGTCTGTCTGTCTGTCTGTCTGAATGTCCGTCTGTCTATGTCTCTCTCTCTCTCTCTCTCTCTCTCTCTCTCTCTCTCTCTCTCTCTCTCTCTCTCTCTCTCTCTCTCTCTCTCTCTCTCTCTCTCTCTCACTCTCTCTTTCTCTCTCTCTCTCTTTCAAACACACACACACACACACATTCACGACTCTATATACCGTGCATATTAAGCCCATATTGGAGTATGCAGCACCAGTATGAAACCCACATCTGGCCACTCATGTCAGGAAATTGGAGAAAGTTCAGAGGGTTGCAACGAAACTAGTCCCGGAGCTAAGAAGTATGTCCTATGAGGAGAGATCACTGGAGGACAGGAGGGCTAAGGCTGATATGAAAACAATGCATAAAATACAGAGAGGAATTTACAGACTGAATAGGGACAGACTGTTTGAGAGATGGTAAAAAGGAACAGGAGGGCATAGCTGGAAGTTGAACACACAGATGAGTCACTGGGACGTCAGGAAGTGTTTCTTCAGCTTAGAGTAGTCAGGAAGTGGAACGATCTGGAGAGTGAAGCGGTGGAGGCACGATCCCTACACTGAGGCTCTCGAAGGCTGGGGAAAGTGCACCTAACAGTGACCTACGAGGAGACGGGGCCAGAAGCCGAGACTAGACTCCTGCAATCACATATAGGTGAGTGCATATAAAAGTTAACAGACGGACAGAGACACAGACACACAGACAGAGACACAGAGAGACAGACAAACAGGCAGACAGACAGACACACACACACACACACACACACACACACACACACACACACACACACACACACACACACACACACACACACACGCACACACACACACACACACACACATACACACACACACACACACACACACACACACACACACACACACACACACACACACACACACACACACACACACACACACACACACACACACACACACACACACACACACACACACAGGATGTTCCAGAGAGGGGACACAGAAACAAGGAAACTTGGAAGTTGAAGACTCAGATGATTCAAAGGGATGTTAGGAAGTATTTCTTCAGACATAGAGTAGTCAGGAAGTGGAATAGTCTGGCAAGTGATGTAGTGGAGGTTGGAACCATACATAGCTTTAAGACGAGATATGACAAAGCTCGTGGAGCAGGGAGAGAGAGGACCTAGTAGCTTTCAGTGAAGAGGCGGGGCCAGGAGCTGAGACTCAACTCCTGCAACCATAATTAGGTGAGTGTACACACACACACACACACACACACACACACACACACACACACGCAACCGGTGAAGAGGCGGGGCCAGGAGCTAGGACTCGACCCCTGCAACCACAAATAGGTGAGTACACACACACACGGGGCCAGGAGCTGAGTCTCGACCCCTGCAACTACAATTAGGTGAGTTAAGTGAGTACACACATACAGGCAGGACTATAAACAGACCTGGACAAGCTGGACGCGTGGTCCAGCAACTGACCCCTAGAATTTAACCCCGCCAAATGCAAAGTATGAAGATCGGGGAAGGGCAAAGAAGACCGCAGACAGAGTATAGGCTAGGTGGCCAAAGACTGCAAACCTCACTCAAGGAGAAAGATCTTGGGGTGAGTATGATACCAAGCACGTCTCCCGAAGCACACATCAACCAGATAACTGCTGCGACATATGGGCGCCTGCCAAACCTGAGAATAGCGTTCCGATACCTCAGTAAGGAATCGTTCAAGACACTGTACACCGTGTACGTCAGGCCCATACTGGAGTACGCAGCACCAGCGTGGAACCCACACCTTGTCAAGCACGCCAAGAAATTAGAGAAAGTGCAAAGGTTTGCAACAAAGATAGTTCCAGAGCTAACGGGAATGTCCTACGATGAAAGGTTGAGGAAAATCGGCCTGACGACACTGGAGGACAGGAGGGTTAGGGGAGACATATAACAACATACAAAATACTGGTAGGAATAGATAAGGTGGGCAGAGACAGGATGTTCCAGAGATGGGACACAAAAACAAGAGGTCACCTAGTCTTAGAGCTACCATACGTAGCTCTAAGACGAGGTATGATAAAGTTTATGGAGCAAGGAGAGCGAGGACCTAGTAGCGATCAATAAAGAGGCAGGCCAGGAGGTGAGTCTCGACCCCTGCAACCACAAATAGGTGAGTACACACACACACACACACACACGTGTGTGTGTGTATCGAGTGAGGTTCCACAAGGGTCAGTCGTAGGTCCGGTGCTGTTTCATATATATGTGAATGAAGGGATAGAGTCACAGCTGTCTCTGTTTGCAGACGATGTAAAACTAATGAAGGGAATACAAGAGGAAGAGGAGATGGTAAGCCAACAAGGGGATCTAGACAGCCTGATCTGACAGGTGACTCATGGCTCCCAGTAAGTGCAAAGTTATGAAGACTGTGGAAGGACAAAGGAGACCACAGACGGACTACAAGCTAAGGGATCAAGGGTTGCAGACCTCACTTATGGAAAAGGATCCTGGGGTGAGCATTATACCGAGCACGTCCCCTGAGGACCACATCAATCAAATAACCGCTGCAGCATATGGGTGCCTGGCAGACTTAAGAAAAGCATTTCGACATCTAAGAAAGGAGTCATTCGTGGCACTGTACACCGTGTAAGTCAGGCGTATACTGTAATATACAGCACCAGTATGGAACTCACACCTGGTCAGACACCTCAAGAAATTGGAATAAGTGCAAAAGTTTGTAACAAGTGTAATCCCGCAGCTAAGGGTATGTCTTATGAGGAGAGGTTAAGGGAACTTACCCTTATGACACTAGAGGTAAGGAGGGATAGGGGACATGATAACAACGTATAAAATACTGGGTGTAATTGACAACGAGGACAGGGCTAGAATGTTTCAGAGATGAAACACAGGAACAAGGAGCCACAACTGGACGTTGAAAACTCAGGTGATCCATAGGGATGTTAGGAAGTATTTCTTTGGCCGTAGAGTTGCCGGAAATTGGAATAATCCGTAGAGTGAAGTGGTGGAGGCAAGATCCATACATAACTTTAAGACGAGGTATGATAAGGCTCTCGAAGCAGGGAGAGAGTGACCTAGTGGCGACTAGTGAAGAGTCGGGGCCAAGAACTGTGACTTGACCCCTGCAATATATATAGGTGAATACACACTTCCCTCGCCCCAGATGCTGTGACGTCACCAAGAGGAACAACTGAATTGCAAGGGGAATTTTCTGGTCCCTAATTCAGTATTTTTTTTATACATTGTTGACCTATATGAAGCAGAGGAGGGAGATCCTTGTTACTTCAGGACCTCCACGCTGATGCTGCTCTTTATGCCGATCTTACTCTTACCACTCTTCATCTTCTTATTTTTCTTTCTTTTTTTCTTCCTTTCTTTCTTCCTTCCTTACTTTCTTTCTTTCTTTTGTTTCTTCTTCTTCTTCTTCTTCTTCTTCTTCTTCTTCTTCTTCTTCTTCTTCTTCTTCTTCTTCTTCTTCTTCTTCTTCTTCTTCTTCTTCTTCCAGAGAACTGTAAGATGTTTCACCTGTCAACTGTACCCGACAAATGTAGCTGTCACAGATACGTCGTCACACTGCAGGTGTAGGCGTGGTCACACTGTGTGTGCGTGGTCACACTGTAGGTGTGGGCGTGGTCACACTGTAGGTGTGGGCGTGGTCACACTGTAGGTGTGGGCGTGGTCACACTGTAGGTGTGGGCGTGGTCACACTGTAGGTGTGGGCGTGGCCGGGATCAGGGTGGAGAAAGATGAGACATTTTGCTCTAGATTAGATTCTTCATGCATTCACTCTGAATTATATAGGTAGTAGGTTGGTAGACAGCAACCACCCAGGGAGGTACTACCGTCCTGTGGTAGTAGGTTGGTAGACAGCAACCACCCAGGGAGGTACTACCGTCCTGTGGTAGTAGGTTGGTAGACAGCAACCACCCAGGGAGGTACTACCGTCCTGTGGTAGTAGGTTGGTAGACAGCAACCACCCAGGGAGGTACTACCGTCCTGTGGTAGTAGGTTGGTAGACAGCAACCACCCAGGGAGGTACTACCGTCCTGTGGTAGTAGGTTGGTAGACAGCAACCACCCAGGGAGGTACTACCGTCCTGTGGTAGTAGGTTGGTAGACAGCAACCACCCAGGGAGGTACTACCGTCCTGTGGTAGTAGGTTGGTAGACAGCAACCACCCAGGGAGGTACTACCGTCCTGTGGTAGTAGGTTGGTAGACAGCAACCACCCAGGGAGGTACTACCGTCCTGTGGTAGTAGGTTGGTAGACAGCAACCACCCAGGGAGGTACTACCGTCCTGTGGTAGTAGGTTGGTAGACAGCAACCACCCAGGGAGGTACTACCGTCCTGTGGTAGTAGGTTGGTAGACAGCAACCACCCAGGGAGGTACTACCGTCCTGTGGTAGTAGGTTGGTAGACAGCAACCACCCAGGGAGGTACTACCGTCCTGTGGTAGTAGGTTGGTAGACAGCAACCACCCAGGGAGGTACTACCGTCCTGTGGTAGTAGGTTGGTAGACAGCAACCACCCAGGGTGGTACTACCGTCCTGTGGTAGTAGATTGGTAGACAGCAACCACCCAGGGAGGTACTACCGTCCTGTGGTAGTAGGTTGGTAGACAGCAACCACCCAGGGAGGTACTACCGTCCTGTGGTAGTAGGTTGGTAGACAGCAACCACCCAGGGAGGTACTACCGTCCTGTGGTAGTAGGTTGGTAGACAGCAACCACCCAGGGAGGTACTACCGTCCTGTGGTAGTAGGTTGGTAGACAGCAACCACCCAGGGAGGTACTACCGTCCTGTGGTAGTAGATTGGTAGACAGCAACCACCCAGGGAGGTACTACCGTCCTGTGGTAGTAGGTTGGTAGACAGCAACCACCCAGGGAGGTACTACCGTCCTGTGGTAGTAGGTTGGTAGACAGCAACCACCCAGGGAGGTACTACCGTCCTGTGGTAGTAGGTTGGTAGACAGCAACCACCCAGGGAGGTACTACCGTCCTGTGGTAGTAGGTTGGTAGACAGCAACCACCCAGGGAGGTACTACCGTCCTGTGGTAGTAGGTTGGTAGACAGCAACCACCCAGGGAGGTACTACCGTCCTGTGGTAGTAGGTTGGTAGACAGCAACCACCCAGGGAGGTACTACCGTCCTGTGGTAGTAGGTTGGTAGACAGCAACCACCCAGGGAGGTACTACCGTCCTGTGGTAGTAGGTTGGTAGACAGCAACCACCCAGGGAGGTACTACCGTCCTGTGGTAGTAGGTTGGTAGACAGCAACCACCCAGGGAGGTACTACCGTCCTGTGGTAGTAGGTTGGTAGACAGCAACCACCCAGGGAGGTACTACCGTCCTGTGGTAGTAGGTTGGTAGACAGCAACCACCCAGGGAGGTACTACCGTCCTGTGGTAGTAGGTTGGTAGACAGCAACCACCCAGGGAGGTACTACCGTCCTGTGGTAGTAGGTTGGTAGACAGCAACCACCCAGGGAGGTACTACCGTCCTGTGGTAGTAGGTTGGTAGACAGCAACCACCCAGGGAGGTACTACCGTCCTGTGGTAGTAGGTTGGTAGACAGCAACCACCCAGGGAGGTACTACCGTCCTGTGGTAGTCGGTTGGTAGACAGCAACCACCCAGGGAGGTACTACCGTCCTGTGGTAGTAGGTTGGTAGACAGCAACCACCCAGGGAGGTACTACCGTCCTGTGGTAGTAGGTTGGTAGACAGCAACCACCCAGGGAGGTACTACCGTCCTGTGGTAGTAGGTTGGTAGACAGCAACCACCCAGGGAGGTACTACCGTCCTGTGGTAGTAGGTTGGTAGACAGCAACCACCCAGGGAGGTACTACCGTCCTGTGGTAGTAGGTTGGTAGACAGCAACCACCCAGGGAGGTACTACCGTCCTGTGGTAGTAGGTTGGTAGACAGCAACCACCCAGGGAGGTACTACCGTCCTGTGGTAGTAGGTTGGTAGACAGCAACCACCCAGGGAGGTACTACCGTCCTGTGGTAGTAGGTTGGTAGACAGCAACCACCCAGGGAGGTACTACCGTCCTGTGGTAGTAGGTTGGTAGACAGCAACCACCCAGGGAGGTACTACCGTCCTGTGGTAGTAGGTTGGTAGACAGCAACCACCCAGGGAGGTACTACCGTCCTGTGGTAGTAGGTTGGTAGACAGCAACCACCCAGGGAGGTACTACCGTCCTGTGGTAGTAGATTGGTAGACAGCAACCACCCAGGGAGGTACTACCGTCCTGTGGTAGTAGGTTGGTAGACAGCAACCACCCAGGGAGGTACTACCGTCCTGTGGTAGTAGGTTGGTAGACAGCAACCACCCAGGGAGGTACTACCGTCCTGTGGTAGTAGGTTGGTAGACAGCAACCACCCAGGGAGGTACTACCGTCCTGTGGTAGTAGGTTGGTAGACAGCAACCACCCAGGGAGGTACTACCGTCCTGTGGTAGTAGGTTGGTAGACAGCAACCACCCAGGGAGGTACTACCGTCCTGTGGTAGTAGGTTGGTAGACAGCAACCACCCAGGGAGGTACTACCGTCCTGTGGTAGTAGGTTGGTAGACAGCAACCACCCAGGGAGGTACTACCGTCCTGTGGTAGTAGGTTGGTAGACAGCAACCACCCAGGGAGGTACTACCGTCCTGTGGTAGTAGGTTGGTAGACAGCAACCACCCAGGGAGGTACTACCGTCCTGTGGTAGTAGGTTGGTAGACAGCAACCACCCAGGGAGGTACTACCGTCCTGTGGTAGTAGGTTGGTAGACAGCAACCACCCAGGGAGGTACTACCGTCCTGTGGTAGTAGGTTGGTAGACAGCAACCACCCAGGGAGGTACTACCGTCCTGTGGTAGTAGGTTGGTAGACAGCAACCACCCAGGGAGGTACTACCGTCCTGTGGTAGTAGGTTGGTAGACAGCAACCACCCAGGGAGGTACTACCGTCCTGTGGTAGTAGGTTGGTAGACAGCAACCACCCAGGGTGGTACTACCGTCCTGTGGTAGTAGGTTGGTAGACAGCAACCACCCAGGGAGGTACTACCGTCCTGTGGTAGTAGGTTGGTAGACAGCAACCACCCAGGGAGGTACTACCGTCCTGTGGTAGTAGGTTGGTAGACAGCAACCACCCAGGGAGGTACTACCGTCCTGTGGTAGTAGGTTGGTAGACAGCAACCACCCAGGGAGGTACTACCGTCCTGTGGTAGTAGGTTGGTAGACAGCAACCACCCAGGGAGGTACTACCGTCCTGTGGTAGTAGGTTGGTAGACAGCAACCACCCAGGGAGGTACTACCGTCCTGTGGTAGTAGGTTGGTAGACAGCAACCACCCAGGGAGGTACTACCGTCCTGTGGTAGTAGGTTGGTAGACAGCAACCACCCAGGGAGGTACTACCGTCCTGTGGTAGTAGGTTGGTAGACAGCAACCACCCAGGGAGGTACTACCGTCCTGTGGTAGTAGGTTGGTAGACAGCAACCACCCAGGGAGGTACTACCGTCCTGTGGTAGTAGGTTGGTAGACAGCAACCACCCAGGGAGGTACTACCGTCCTGTGGTAGTAGGTTGGTAGACAGCAACCACCCAGGGAGGTACTACCGTCCTGTGGTAGTAGGTTGGTAGACAGCAACCACCCAGGGAGGTACTACCGTCCTGTGGTAGTAGGTTGGTAGACAGCAACCACCCAGGGAGGTACTACCGTCCTGTGGTAGTAGGTTGGTAGACAGCAACCACCCAGGGAGGTACTACCGTCCTGTGGTAGTAGGTTGGTAGACAGCAACCACCCAGGGAGGTACTACCGTCCTGTGGTAGTAGGTTGGTAGACAGCAACCACCCAGGGAGGTACTACCGTCCTGTGGTAGTAGGTTGGTAGACAGCAACCACCCAGGGAGGTACTACCGTCCTGTGGTAGTAGGTTGGTAGACAGCAACCACCCAGGGAGGTACTACCGTCCTGTGGTAGTAGGTTGGTAGACAGCAACCACCCAGGGAGGTACTACCGTCCTGTGGTAGTAGGTTGGTAGACAGCAACCACCCAGGGAGGTACTACCGTCCTGTGGTAGTAGGTTGGTAGACAGCAACCACCCAGGGAGGTACTACCGTCCTGTGGTAGTAGGTTGGTAGACAGCAACCACCCAGGGAGGTACTACCGTCCTGTGGTAGTAGGTTGGTAGACAGCAACCACCCAGGGAGGTACTACCGTCCTGTGGTAGTAGGTTGGTAGACAGCAACCACCCAGGGAGGTACTACCGTCCTGTGGTAGTAGGTTGGTAGACAGCAACCACCCAGGGAGGTACTACCGTCCTGTGGTAGTAGGTTGGTAGACAGCAACCACCCAGGGAGGTACTACCGTCCTGTGGTAGTAGGTTGGTAGACAGCAACCACCCAGGGAGGTACTACCGTCCTGTGGTAGTAGGTTGGTAGACAGCAACCACCCAGGGAGGTACTACCGTCCTGTGGTAGTAGGTTGGTAGACAGCAACCACCCAGGGAGGTACTACCGTCCTGTGGTAGTAGGTTGGTAGACAGCAACCACCCAGGGAGGTACTACCGTCCTGTGGTAGTAGGTTGGTAGACAGCAACCACCCAGGGAGGTACTACCGTCCTGTGGTAGTAGGTTGGTAGACAGCAACCACCCAGGGAGGTACTACCGTCCTGTGGTAGTAGGTTGGTAGACAGCAACCACCCAGGGAGGTACTACCGTCCTGTGGTAGTAGGTTGGTAGACAGCAACCACCCAGGGAGGTACTACCGTCCTGTGGTAGTAGGTTGGTAGACAGCAACCACCCAGGGAGGTACTACCGTCCTGTGGTAGTAGGTTGGTAGACAGCAACCACCCAGGGAGGTACTACCGTCCTGTGGTAGTAGGTTGGTAGACAGCAACCACCCAGGGAGGTACTACCGTCCTGTGGTAGTAGGTTGGTAGACAGCAACCACCCAGGGAGGTACTACCGTCCTGTGGTAGTAGGTTGGTAGACAGCAACCACCCAGGGAGGTACTACCGTCCTGTGGTAGTAGGTTGGTAGACAGCAACCACCCAGGGAGGTACTACCGTCCTGTGGTAGTAGGTTGGTAGACAGCAACCACCCAGGGAGGTACTACCGTCCTGTGGTAGTAGGTTGGTAGACAGCAACCACCCAGGGAGGTACTACCGTCCTGTGGTAGTAGGTTGGTAGACAGCAACCACCCAGGGAGGTACTACCGTCCTGTGGTAGTAGGTTGGTAGACAGCAACCACCCAGGGAGGTACTACCGTCCTGTGGTAGTAGGTTGGTAGACAGCAACCACCCAGGGAGGTACTACCGTCCTGTGGTAGTAGGTTGGTAGACAGCAACCACCCAGGGAGGTACTACCGTCCTGTGGTAGTAGGTTGGTAGACAGCAACCACCCAGGGAGGTACTACCGTCCTGTGGTAGTAGGTTGGTAGACAGCAACCACCCAGGGAGGTACTACCGTCCTGTGGTAGTAGGTTGGTAGACAGCAACCACCCAGGGAGGTACTACCGTCCTGTGGTAGTAGGTTGGTAGACAGCAACCACCCAGGGAGGTACTACCGTCCTGTGGTAGTAGGTTGGTAGACAGCAACCACCCAGGGAGGTACTACCGTCCTGTGGTAGTAGGTTGGTAGACAGCAACCACCCAGGGATGTACTACCGTCCTGTGGTAGTAGGTTGGTAGACAGCAACCACCCAGGGAGGTACTACCGTCCTGTGGTAGTAGGTTGGTAGACAGCAACCACCCAGGGAGGTACTACCGTCCTGTGGTAGTAGGTTGGTAGACAGCAACCACCCAGGGAGGTACTACCGTCCTGTGGTAGTAGGTTGGTAGACAGCAACCACCCAGGGAGGTACTACCGTCCTGTGGTAGTAGGTTGGTAGACAGCAACCACCCAGGGAGGTACTACCGTCCTGTGGTAGTAGGTTGGTAGACAGCAACCACCCAGGGAGGTACTACCGTCCTGTGGTAGTAGGTTGGTAGACAGCAACCACCCAGGGAGGTACTACCGTCCTGTGGTAGTAGGTTGGTAGACAGCAACCACCCAGGGAGGTACTACCGTCCTGTGGTAGTAGGTTGGTAGACAGCAACCACCCAGGGAGGTACTACCGTCCTGTGGTAGTAGGTTGGTAGACAGCAACCGCCCAGGGAGGTACTACCGTCCTGTGGTAGTAGGTTGGTAGACAGCAACCACCCAGGGAGGTACTACCTTCCTGTGGTAGTAGGTTGGTAGACAGCAACCACCCAGGGAGGTACTACCGTCCTGCCAAGTGAGTGTATAACGAAAGCCTGTAATTGTTTTACATGATGGTAGGATTGCTGGTTTCTTTTCTCTGTCTCATAAACATGCAAGATTTCAGGTACATCTTGCTACTCCTACTTACACTTAGGTCACACTACACATTTATGTACAAACATATATATACACACCCCTCTGGGTTTTCTTCTATTTTCTTCCTAGTTCTTGTACTTGTTTATTTCCTCATATCTCCATGGGGAAGTGGAACAGAATTCTTCCTCCGTAAGCCATGAGTGTCGTGACCCAGTCCAATAAAATAAAACTGAATTATTTACATTGGGGAATTTTCATGACAGGTGCTTTTCAACTGCCCGTCTAGCAGTCCATGTAAGTTACGGTGGGACAGCTGGCTGTTGTGGGTGGCATTCTGGGTGCCAGTTGTTATGGAAGTGCTTGACGCACACTAGCTGTAAGTCAAAATCTTAAGAATATTATCAATGTGTTAGAAACCTCCAGACCTGCTGTGTATCTCCAGACCTGCTGTGTATCTCCATACCCATCGTGTATTTCCAGACCTGCAGTGTATCTCCAGACCTGCTGTGTATCTCCATACCCATCGTGTATTTCCAGACCTGCTGTGTATCTCCAGACCTGCAGTGTATATCCAGACTTTCCGAGACTTTCCGTGTATCTCCAGACCTTCCGTGTATCTCTATACTTGTTTTGTATATCCATATCTGCCGTATATCTCCAAACCTTCCGTGTATCTAATGATGTTAAACATGGACCCGAATGTTATTTATACAAGGGTCAATAAAACTGATCATAACTGGTTCACCACCAGTCAAGAATAATGTAACTCCTAAAATAGGAATTAAACTCTCAAGAATGTATACACTGAGTACATACAGCTCTCAGTCGGTGTATATATCCTAAAGCTTATCTTCAGTTGTCTGACTATCGTGATCTATGTGAACACATCTCTAGGCTGAGGAACTGATCACTACAAGCTCCCTCTTCATATCTTATACAGTGTGCTCGGTTTAGTTAATTATGTTTGCATATAAAACATACCTGGAGTATACCTGGAGAAGGCTTCGGGGGTCAACGCCCCACGGCCCGGTCCGTGACTAAGCCTCGTGGTGGATCAGGGCCTGATCAACCAGGCTGCTACATATTTATCAGTATGAGAAACGCTTGAGAAAATATTTAACTCTTAGTCCAATATGTTCATGAAAATAAGAGACACTTGTTGGAAAACTCTCTGACCTCCAGATATTGTGACTCCACATCGAAAGATTATTAATATAGACAGGTTGAAATATCAAAATTTATAGCGAGAACATTTTAGTGTTGAAATGTCCGCATGTCTCTAGATGATTTTTATAATGCATGTTGGGAAATAATTGGGAAATTAATCATCAGAGAAATCAAGCGACAGCCTGCTAAAGTTTACTTATATATATATATATATATATATATATATATATATATATATATATATATATATATATATATATATATATATGTATATATATATTGGCCGATTCCCACCAAGGCAGGGTGGCCCGTAAAAGAAAAACTTTCACCATCATTCACTCCATCACTGTCTTGCCAGAAGGGTGCTTTACACTACAGTTATAAAACTGCAACATTAACACTGTACTTCCCATCTCCAGGACTTAAGTCTGGCCTGCCAGTTTCCCTGAATCCCTTCATAAATGTTACTTTGCTCACACTCCAACAGCACGTCAAGTACTGAAAACCATTTGTTTCCTTTAACTCCTATCAAATACGCTCACGCATGCTTGCCGGAAGTTCAAGCCCATCGCATACAAAACCTCCTCTACCCCCCTCCAATCAACCATTCCTAGGCCGACCCCTACCCCACCTTTCCTCCACTACAGATTTATATATTCTCGAAGTCATTCTGTTTCGCTAGATTCTCTCTACATGTCCGAACCACCTCAACAACCCTTCCTCAGCCCTCTGGACAACAGTTTTGGTAATCTCGCACCTCCTCCTAACTTCCAAACTACGAATTCTCTGCATTATATTCACACCACACATTGCCCTCAGACATGACATCTCCACTGCCTCCAGCCTTCTCCTCGCTGCAACATTCATCACCCATGCTTCACACCCATATAAGAGCGTTGGTATAACTATACTCTCATACATTCCCCTCTTTGCTTCCAGTTTCAAAGTTCTTTGTCTCCACAGACTCCTAAGTGCACCGCTCACTTTTTTCCTCTCATCAGTTCTATGATTCACCTCATCTTTCATAGACCCATCCGCTGACATGTCCACTCCCAAATATCTAAATACATTCACCTCCTCCATACTCTCTCCCTCCATTCTAATATCCAATCTTTCATCACCTAATCATTTTGTTATCCTCATAACCTTACTTTTTCCAATATTAACTTTTAATTTTCTTCTTTTACATACCCTACCAAATTCATCCACCAACCTCTGCAACTTTTCTTCAGAATCTCCCAAAAGCACAGTGTCATAAGCAAACAGCAACTGTGACAACTTCCACTTTGTGTTTGATTCTTTATCTTTTAACTCCACACCACTTGCCAAGAACCTTTATATATATATATATATATATATATATATATATAATATATATATATATTATATATAATATATATATAATATATATATATATATAGATTTATATGCTTTCCATGTCATTGTACTTTGATCCATTCTCTCTAAATGACCAAACCACCTCAACAACCCCTCTTCTGCCCTCTGACTAATGCTTTTATTAACTCCACACCTTCTCCTAATTTCCACACTCCGAATTTTCTGCATAATATTTACACCACACATTGCCCTTAGACAGGACATCTCCACTGCCTCCAACCGTCTCCTCGCTGCTGCATTTACCACCCTAGCTTCACATCCATACAAGAGTGTTGGTACTACTATACTTTCATACATTTCCTTCTTTGCCTCCATAGATAACGTTTTTTGACTCCACATATACCTCAACGCACCACTCACCTTTTTTCCCTCATCAATTCTATGATTAACCTCATCCTTCATAAATCCATCCGCCGACACGTCAACTCCCAAGTATCTGAAAACATTCACTTCTTCCATACTCCTCCTCCCCAATTTTATATCCAATTTTTCTTTATCTAAATCATTTGATACCCTCATCACCTTACTCTTTTCTATGTTCACTTTCAACTTTCTACCATTACACACATTCTCAAACTCATCCACTAACCTTTGCAATTTTTCTTTAGAATCTCCCATAAGCACAGTATCATCAGCAAAAAGTAACTGTGTCAATTCCCATTTTGAATTTGATTCCCCATAATTTAATCCCACCCCTCTCCCGAACACCCTAGCATTTACTTCTTTTACAACCCTATCTATAAATATATTAAACAACCATGGTGACATTACACATCCCTGTCTAAGACCTACGTTTACCGGGAAGTATTCTCCCTCTCTTCTACACACCCTAACCTGAGCCTCACTATCCTCATAAAAACTCTTAACAGCATTTAGTAACTTACCACCTATTCCATATACTTGCAACATCTGCCACATTGCTTCTCTATCCACTCTATCATATGCCTTTTCTAAATCCATAAATGCAATAAAAACTTCCCTACCTTTATCTAAATACTATTCACATAGTTGCTTCAATGTAAACACTTGATCTACACAACCCCTACCCACTCTGAAGCCTCCCTGCTCATCCGCAATCCTACATACTGATGCTGGTGGGGAAGGGGATGGGGTGCTCATGGTGTTTATAGGATTATATGGTCCAGTGGTTAGATCGTCGTAAATTTTAACCTGGTTCCCACGAGGTGGGCTAAGGTAGCACGGGTTCGATGCCTAGCCTTGCAGCAGTTTGTTAATCGCATCAGTACCACTTGTTTCATGGATGTATTATTATAGAGACTGCTCGTGAAGGCTGGTATTCAAATGGGAGTAGAATGGAAATTAGTTCTGATCTTACCACGGCCAGGTATGTCCTCGCATCATCAAGCTAAACTCGCCATGTTTGTAGGATTGTATGGTTCAGTTGTTAAAGCATTGAGAATTTGGACCTTCCCAAGAGGCGGGCCAAGGGAGCAGGGGTTCTATCCCTGGCTATGCCGCAATTGTTAATGGCATACACACACACACACACACACACACTCAATTCGCCGCTTGACCTGCGCAGAGTGCGGACGTGTGACTACTGCCCTCTGCTGGCCATTGGAGGAGACATATTTTCACAACATGGCGCAGTCTGTGAGAAGGCGTTTGCACACGGTGTGCATTGAATTATTGCGTGGTGCAATAACGCCTCAGTCTGCACAAGTGCTTTTACCGCAAATTATCCGTGACACCTATGGTGTTGCGGATCAAGAACTGTATGGTGTGGCACTAAATGGTGCCTATCGTATTTTCGTCAAGCTGAGTTCAGCTGGAGTGTATGAACGGCTGGTTGACAAGTACCAGGACAGGAGCGTGGATGTTAATTCAGCGATACGTGTTCGCCTAATCGACGTGTCTAAGCATTACACATGGGTGAAAATCCGAAATGTGCCATTTGAGGCGGACGAGAATGATCTGCGGTATGTATTTGAACAGTATGGACCTGTACACCTGGCTATGGCTGGTAAATGGACGGATGGGGCGTATGCCGGCTTGCCGGATGGTACGTTCACGATCAAGATGGAGTTGAGGCATGCCATCCCGTCTTACGTCATACTGGACGCATTTAGGACACAGGTAATGGTGTACTACGCTGGGCAGCAGAAGACGTGTAGGTTATGTGGTGCATATGACCATATGGCGGCCCAGTGTGGGAGATGGCAGCGGAGAAAGGACCTAGGTAGTGAGATGGTGAAAGAGCCAGAACCAGAGGTGGGTCATGCTGATGAGGCACCTGTACATAGAAGTGGCACTTCCTGGAGTGAGGAAGTGGAGCGTGAGCTGCCACTGGTGGGTACCAGCCCATCACTGTCACAGTTAGTGGGAAGTGAGGCATCTGCCATGGAGAACGGGAAGACTGTGCAGATTGGTGACGTGCGGGTAGAGGAAGGCCTACTGGTGAACGTGCAGGAAAAATCCTTTGAGAAGCAGGTTGCTGAGGATAACTTGAGTATGGTGAGGAGTACTGTTCAGATTGAAGATGAGCAACTTGGAAGATTGGCGAACATGGCAGATGACTCGCCAGGAGTGGTGGAAGTGATTGAGGTGACTGCTGAGATTCACAGGGAGGCATCCAGTGAGTTGGAAATGGATGCAGAGTGTGTCAACCGTAAGAGGGCGGCGACATATTCCGACTCGGATGATGTTTTGACCCCGGCACAGAGACCGGGGAAAAAGCCATGGGTTGATGTGGTGCGTGGGAGCACTAAAGGTACGCCTGGTCAGGTGTTGGATCAGGGGAAGCCACCAGTGGGCAGTGGAGAGAAAAGTGGACGAAGCAGACACACTGAAAGCGTGTCAGTGAAAGGTGAAAAGGGGCAGAGGGTGAAATCACATAAGTAGGTTTCCGGTGCATGACAGTGAATATTAATGGATTGTGTGCGAGTGAGAAGCGTCTGTGGGTAAAGGGATTTTTAAGACGTTATGCTATAGACATTGTTTTTGTGCAGGAACATAATTTCAAGCTGGGAAAGGAATTGGAGGTGGATGGGTACAGAGTGTTTGTGATGTATTCGGAGCGAATGAAGGGAGGGGTGGGAATCCTGATCCGAGAGACGAGCCCGTTTGTTGTTCTTAGGAGTGAAGGGGGGGGGGGTCGTGTGTTAAGAATAGATGGGTGGTGGAGAGGTGAGCGGATGGCAGTCATTTGTGTGTATGTGCCGGCTGAGAATGATGTAAGGGTAAAGAATGAATTTGTGAATAACGTATTGGTATATTATTTGCGGTCATTACCGTCAGTGACAATAGTTGGTGGCGACTGGAACTGTGTGGTGCGCAGGAAGGATGTGGAACCGAGAGGGGCAGGGTGTTTTTTGGCAGGTTTAGGGGATCTATTGAGAGGTGTGGGATTGAGGGATATAGTTGATGGAGGGGATTGCGAGATAGAGCACACTTTTCATAGAAAGGGATATGCTGCACGATTAGATAGGTTGTATGTGACAAGGGGAGTGAGGGTGACGCGGGTGCAGACGGTGAATGTCGTTTATTCAGATCATAGGGCGGTTTATGCTGATTTAAATTGGGACGGTTTGCCTAAGAGATATTTGGGGTACTGGAAGCTGAATGTACGACTACTGGGTGAGGGGGTGGAGGGAGGGGATTTTGAAAGTTTGTGGGAGGACTTATGGGGTGGGGGTAAGAGTGCAAGCGATTTATTGGGGTGGTGGGATGGGGTTGCAAAGACGAGGATCAGGCAATACTATGTGCGAAGGGGAAAGAATGAGGCATGGATGACATTTGGGCTTCAACAGTATTTAGAGGGGCGGTTGCAGGGTTGTTATCAGAGGGGTGCTGTGACAGGTGTGTATCCAATGGAGGAAATTGAAGCATTAAAGTGGCAGATAAGGGATATGCACAATGAGAGATTTGATGAGGCGAGGGTGCAAGGTGGGTTAGAGGAGGCGATTTGGGGTGACAGGCCGTCAGCCTGTGTGTTACGGGGTCAGCGGAGACGCAGGTTGGCAATGGAAATTGATAAGCTGGTAGTACACGAGGACTTAGGTGGGTATACGAAGGGTCAGGAGTTGAGAACTACTGAGGGTATGAGTGGTTTTATGGATAGTTGGTTTGGAAAATATTTGCGGAGTGTAGGAGTGAACGGTGAGGATTTAGAGAGATTGGGAGAGAATGTATCTTGTGTGCTGAGTGGAAGTGATCGTATGGCATTGGGAGGGGATATTGAAGAGGGGGAGGTATGGAGAGCTTTGGAGAATATGGCGAGAGGTAAAGCGCCAGGTATAGATGGGTTACCTTGTGAATTCTATGTGAAGAATTGGAGTGTGTTGAAGGATTTTTTAGTGAACCTGATGAATGTGATGAAAAGTGAGGGGAGGATGGGCGAGTTGCAGCGTACTGCAGTAGTAGTATTGATTCCAAAAGGGGAAGGCCCTACTACAGTGCAGAACTACAGGGCGTTGTCGTTGTTATGTGCTGATTATAAGATATTCGCAAAAATCTTGGGGAACAGGCTGAAGTGCGTGATAGATAGAGTTGTTGCGAGAGGTCAGTATGGGGTGCCTGGAAGGACGATGTATGAGGGACATGGAATAATAAAAGATTTTGTGGAAAGTATGGAGGGGGAGAATGAAAGGGGGGGAGGTGTCTTAGCATTGGATTGGCAGGCTGCGTATGATTGCGTAGAACGAAAGGCACTGTGGCATATCTTACGGAGGCAGGGTTTTGGGGAAGAGATGGTACGTTGGATTGAGACTTTGTATAATAGGGTAGGTGTACGTGTGCAGGTGAATGGGAAATTGGGTGAGTGGGTTTCAATGGGTAGAGGCATAAGGCAGGGTTGTCCTCTGTCTCAACTGTTGTTTGCTTGTATACAGGACCCTTTTTATAGGGCAGTGGGGCGATGTTTAGGGGTGGTACGTGGTGTGGAGAATGGTGGGATGGGAATAATAGGGTATGTGGATGATACAACAATTCTAATGAGCAGGGAGGAAAGTTTACATGAGGTGGAGGATGTAATTGGTGGTTTTGAAGGTGTTACAGGTTTAAAAGTGAATGTGGAGAAATCGAAATTATTGGTCTTAGGGAATTGGGTAGGGAGGGCGCGATGGGAAACAGCTGTGCGTTGGTGTGTGGTGGATAGACTAAAGGTGTGTGGGATAATTTATATGGGGAATGCCGGGGAGGCACGGATGCTTAATTCTGGGAGGGCAGTGGATAGGTTGGTGGGTAGGTTAAATGTTTTGAGACCCTTGCATTTGACGATACATCAACGTGTAATAGTGGTGAATGTGATGTTATATAGTATGGTCTGGCATGTGGCAGCAGTATATCCGTTGGCAGGACCGGACATAACTAGAATGCTAAAAAAGGTTTTTCGATATATATGGGGTTCTGGGTGTGATTGGTTGGGTAGAAGTGTTGTTATGCTACCGGTCGACAAAGGTGGATTGGGTTTAATAGATATAAGATTAAGGGTTAAGTGTATATATTTGAAGAGGGGGTTTCTCCGAGTGGAAGGTCGTGTGGGGAAGGGTGTGCAAGCATTATATGAGGAGGCACGAAGGTGGTGGGTAGGATCAGAGATGAGAGAGTGTGAGGATGTGCTGCGAGCTTTATTGTATGTTAGAGATCCGTCTAGGATACGGGTAGGTGTTCTGGAGCGTGCTGTAGGGGTGAGGGTGATTGCAAATGTTGAGGGCATATACCCAATGTATGCATGGGGAGACATTTGGGTAAGGTTGCGGTTGGTGCGCATCAGACCAAGAGTGAGAGAGGTAATGTTTCGTTTCCTTCATGGAATATTGCCGTCTGGTGTGGTGCTTCGGGAGAGAGGGTTGATGGTGGAGGACGTATGTAGGGTGTGTGGGGATAGGGAGACAGCTTTTCATGTAGTATATTTTTGTAAAAATTTGGAGTGTATACGGGAGTGGATGGGTGGGATTTTGAGGAGGGTGGGTGGGGGAGGGATATCGGTATTAAGGGCATTGAGTTTAGATGTGGGAGGTGTGGAAGAGTCTGTGCAGCGTGCTTTGGTGTACATCATAACTGATTTTGTTTTCGTATCATGGGCCATGAGGGGTAATGGGGATTGGATGGTGCGAAAGAAGGTATTGGCTGCAACAATGTACAAAACACTTAGTCGTAATAGGGGGATATATGGAAGTAGATGGGAAAGGGTTTTTCCTGAAGGATATCGAAGTATGAATGTCAGAGGTTTGTTGGCGGAGTGAGGAACAAAAAAAAAAAAAAGAAAAATAAAAAAAAAAAAAAAAAAAAAAAAAAAAAAAAAAAACAAAAAAAAAAAAAAAAAAAAAAAAAAAAAAAAAAAGGGGGGGGGGGATGTGTTTGGATTTTCAGGGGTTGCATCGGGCTCGTCTCAGAATTTGGGAATGTATGAGGAGTTCCGTGATATGGTGTGAAATGGCAGCGTAGTTGTGGAGTGTGTTTTAAGTAAGTTTGTGGTGGTTTGTAAGGGAAAAGTTAAGATTTTTATGGATATGGAAATGAGCAATATTTGTGTGCATGTGAAAAGTATACGGTCATACTCAGAATGGTATACTGATGTATGTTATGGATAAGTTAAATTTGGCATATGTTGTAATGTATTATCAGGATTGGTGGTTGTATTAAGCAACGGACATGAGGGCGTGATAAATATGTCTGTGTACCAAATGTACTGCTAATAATGAGATAATGTAATGTGTGTGATTTTTATCATACATCAAGTGTATATAGCAGTATGTAAGAGAGAATTTCATGTACTCAGTATGGGTTGTATATTGGTATTCGGTGAAGTTCAATGAATATTATTGACGAGTGATGGGTATATAAGGATGTGTTGATGTACAATGTGTTAAGTAGGGTTAGGATGGTGAGGCAAGAACTGCTGCGGTCTGTAGAATAAGAATATAGTCTTGTTTAAGTTAATGTTTAATAGTAATGACTATGTATATTTCATTATATAGTAGAAGAAGTTTGTTACTTAAAACTGGAAATTATATTTGAAAAATATTACTAAATATACGTGATTGTGTAAGTTCGCTTGTGGTGATGAATGTAGTGTATGGAAGTGAGGTGGGATGAATGTAGTGTATGGTAGTGAGGTGGGACGAATGTAGTGTATGGAAGTGAGGTGGGATGAATCATTTGTTATATTGTACTGTGTTTAGTTTTTCTGTGGTGAGGTGTGGAGATTATTTTCAAACCTTTATTTGTTTCGTAATTATTGAGGTGTTACGTATTATGTATTTGATATGAAGTTTAATATACAACAATAATAAGTGTGTAAAGAATTTTTGGATAATTGAGAATGTCTTCGTACATACAGTTTTATGTAAAATGTCAATACCTGTGACATTTTTTGGGTTATATTGCATATTGTGTTTATGGCTGCAATTTTGGATGTAATAAACCCACCTGTATATGAAGCTGTGGGCTGTCTTTAGTTTAGTTCTTATGTATAAGTTTAGTGCTACGGTAGGGAATGTGGAGTTTTCTTTTGTTATATATAATGGATACGTTTCATTGATTACATTGTCTACATGTATAACTATGTATTGCGTTTTTCAATAAAATATAAAAAAAAAAATAAACAGTATAAGATCCTATGTGATATATCAAGATATATTATTAATGAAAATAGGATACCAGACAGCTTTTTAATTACACCTGAAAAAGGTTTATTATTTACTGTAAGTATTTTATGGTAACTCCTACCTTTGATCAAAACCTATCTGGGTCATTAAAAATAAGTATTGACCCTAACAGGTATTAAACCTAAATCATTACAAGTATTTGATAATTATCCCAGACAGCCGCCCAAGTTACAAAGTTGGGGGGGGACACTAGGGTGTAAAACACTAGTCTTGGGGTAAACACAAAATTATTGTTATAAACCACTCGAGGGCCACACTCCATTGTAAACTAAACAGGTAGTCAATACTATTTTTAATGACTTTGGTTTCATCTTCCACTTCTAAGCTTTTACTAGTTGATTTAAGTCAGGCCGTTGAAAATTAACCTGATCAGCGACCCCCAGTGGGCCAGCATACTCCCAGCCTGCTGGTAGATAGGCTACTTTTTCTGTACACACACACACACACACACACACACACACACACACACACACACACACACACACACACACACACACACACACACACACACACACACACACACACACAGACACACACATACAGACACACACACACACACACACACACACACACACACACACACACACACACACACACACACACACACACACACACACACACACACACACACACACACCAGGATGGAACCAGCAGAGGTCAGTCAGAGCAGAACAGAACAGCAAGGGCAAGCACACACACAACTATTCTCAGAACCATACAACCTATCACACCATCCCAACACACACTACAATCCATACCCACAGCCTCCACCCAACACCGAGCTATAGAATCCCACAGTATGCCACCAGGTCTCCCACCCTCACAGGCCCCCCAAACCACAGTGTTGGAAAGGAAACTGAAGGTATGGTACACAAACGCTGATGGAATAACAAATAAGTGGGAGGAGTGGCATGAAAGAGTCAAAGAAGCATCACCGGACATCATAGCTCTCACAGAAACCAAGCTTACAGGTATGATAACAGATGCCATCTTTCCAACGGGATACCAAATCCTGAGGAAAGACAGAGGGAACAGGGGGGGTGGAGGAGTGGCGTTGCTGATCAAAAATCGCTGGAATTTTGATGAGCTGGAGAGAGGAGACAGCGGAGAAGAAAGTGATTACATAGCGGGAACACTTCACTCTGGAGGTCCCAAGGTGGTAATAGCAGTGATGTATAACCCACCACAGAACAGCAGGAGGCCAAGGCAAGAGTACGACGAGAGCAATAGAGCGATGGTTGACACACTGGCTAGAGTGGCCAGAAGAGCTCATGCATGCAGGGCAAAGCTCCTGATCATGGGTGACTTTAACCACAAGGAGATCGATTGGGAGAACTTGGACCCACATGGGGGCCAAGATACATGGAGGGCTAAGATGATGGAGGTGGTACTGGAAAACTTCATGTGCCAACACGTAAGGGACACTACAAGAGAGAGAGGAGAGGATGAACCAGCAAGGCTGGACTTAGTATTCACCTTGAGTAGTGCAGATATCGAGGACATCACATATGAAAGACCCCTTGGGGCCAGTGACCATGTGGTTTTAAGCTTCGAATACACAGTAGAGCTACAAGTGGAGGGAGAAGCAGGAAGGCCAGGACGAATGAAGCCAAACTACAAGAAAGGGGACTACACAGGAATGAGGAACTACCTGAACGGGGTTCAGTGGGACAGAGAACTGGCAGGGAAGCCAGTTAATGAGATGATGGAATATGTAGCAACAAAATGCAAGGAGGCTGAGGAGAGGTTTGTACCCAAGGGTAACAGGAATAATGAAAAAGCCAGGATGAGCCCATGGTTTACCCAAAGGTGCAGGGAGGCAAAAACCAAGTGTGCTAGGGAATGGAAGAAATATAGAAGGCAAAGGACCCAGGAGAATAAGGAGAACAGTCGTAGAGCCAGAAACGAATATGCACAGATAAGAAGGGAGGCCCAAAGACAATATGAAAATGACATAGCAGCGAAAGCCAAATCTGACCCGAAACTGTTGTACAGCCACATCAGGAGGAAAACAACAGTCAAGGACCAGGTAATCAGGCTAAGGAAGGAAGGAGGAGAGACAACAAGAAATGACCGTGAAGTATGTGAAGAACTCAACAAGAGATTCAAAGAAGTGTTCACAGAGGAGACAGAAGGGACTCCAGAAAGACGGAGAGGTGGGGCACACCACCAAGTGCTGGACACAGTGCACACAACCGAGGAAGAAGTGAAGAGGCTTCTGAGTGAGCTAGATACCTCAAAGGCAATGGGGCCAGATAACATCTCCCCATGGGTATTGAGAGAGGGAGCAGAGGCGCTATGTGTACCCCTAACAACAATATTCAATACATCTATCGAAACAGGGAGATTGCCTGAGGCATGGAAGACAGCAAATGTAGTCCCAATCTTTAAAAAAGGAGACAGACATGAAGCATTAAACTACAGACCAGTGTCACTGACATGTATAGTATGCAAAATCATGGAGAAGATTATCAGGAGAAGAGTGGTGGAACACCTAGAAAGGAACGATCTCATCAACAGCAGCCAACATGGTTTCAGGGACGGGAAATCCTGTGTCACAAACCTACTGGAGTTCTATGACATGGTGACAGCAGTAAGACAAGAGAGAGAGGGGTGGGTGGATTGCATTTTCTTGGACTGCAAGAAGGCGTTTGACACAGTTCCACACAAGAGATTGGTGCAAAAACTGGAGGACCAAGCAGGGATAACAGGGAAGGCACTACAATGGATCAGGGAATACTTGTCAGGAAGACAGCAGCGAGTCATGGTACGTGGCGAGGTGTCAGAGTGGGCACCTGTGACCAGCGGGGTCCCGCAGGGGTCAGTCCTAGGACCAGTGCTGTTTCTGGTATTTGTGAACGACATGACGGAAGGAATAGACTCTGAGGTGTCCCTGTTTGCAGATGACGTGAAGTTGATGAGAAGAATTCACTCGATCGAAGACCAGGCAGAACTACAAAGGGATCTGGACAGGCTGCAGACCTGGTCCAGCAATTGGCTCCTGGAGTTCAATCCCACCAAGTGCAAAGTCATGAAGATTGGGGAAGGGCAAAGAAGGCCGCAGACGGAGTACAGTCTAGGGGGTCAGAGACTACAAACCTCACTCAAGGAAAAAGATCTTGGGGTGAGTATAACACCAGGCACATCTCCTGAAGCGCACATCAACCAAATAACTGCTGCAGCATATGGGCGCCTAGCAAACCTCAGAACAGCATTCCGACATCTTAATAAGGAATCATTCAGGACCCTGTACACCGTGTACGTTAGGCCCATATTGGAGTATGCGGCACCAGTTTGGAACCCACACCTAGCCAAGCACGTGAAGAAACTAGAGAAAGTGCAAAGGTTTGCAACAAGACTAGTCCCAGAGCTAAGAGGTATGTCCTACGAGGAGAGGTTAAGGGAAATCAACCTGACGACACTGGAGGACAGGAGAGATAGGGGGGACATGATAACGACATACAAAATACTGAGAGGAATTGACAAGGTGGACAAAGACAGGATGTTCCAGAGATTGGACACAGTAACAAGGGGACACAGTTGGAAGCTGAAGACACAGATGAATCACAGGGATGTTAGGAAGTATTTCTTCAGCCACAGAGTAGTCAGTAAGTGGAATAGTTTGGGAAGCGATGTAGTGGAGGCAGGATCCATACATAGCTTTAAGCAGAGGTATGATAAAGCTCACGGCTCAGGGAGAGTGACCTAGTAGCGATCAGTGAAGAGGCGGGGCCAGGAGCTCGGACTCGACCCCCGCAACCTCAACTAGGTGAGTACAACTAGGTGAGTACACACACACACACACACACACACCCCTCAACATTAATACCATCACAACAGCAGCCTACCATAATATCCAGCTGTCTTCCACTCCTTCAGCTCGCACCAACTCCTCCCACCCCTCAAAATACGGTTCTGGAAAGGAAGTTGAAGGTATGACACACCAACGCAGATGGAATAACTAAGAAGAGTAAGGAGTGACAGAAAAGAATCATTGAGGCATCCCAGACATTATAGCACTCACAGACACAAAGCTCACGCGGGTGATAACAGATGCAATCTTCCCAACTGGATATCACATCCTGAGGAAAGACAGAAGGAGCAAAAGGGAAGGAGGAGCTGCATTGCTCATCAAAAACCAATGTAGTTTTGAGGAGATGGGAAGACTAGCAAAGGAGTAACGAATGACTACATAGTAGGAACGCTTCATACTGGGGGACCAAAAGTGATGATAACAGTGGTGTACAACCCACCACTGAACAGGTGGAGGCCACGACAGGAATATGATAAGGTCAACAGAGTGATGGTGGACACACTAGCCAAGGCTGCCATAAGGACCCACATCAGCAGGGCAAAATTACTCAGCATGGGAGATTTCAACCATAAGATTTATTAGAAGCCACTTGGAGGACCAATGACGTGGAAGGCCAAGATGCTGTTGGCGATAGAGACACAACCAAAGAGAGAGGAGACGATGAACCTGCAAGGATGGCCTTCGTATTCCCTCTGAACAGTTCAGACATAGGGAATATCACACACGAAAGTCCCATAGAAGCTAGCAATCACGTGGTCCTGAGTTTCGAATACATAGTAGAATTAACAATGAGGAGTGAAGCAGTACGAGAAGTATGGGAGAAGCTTAACTTTCAAAACATGGATTACACAGGTATGGGGCAATTCCTGCGTGAGGTGCAGTGGGTAAGAGAGCTAATTTGGAAAACAGTAAATGTAATGATTGAACACGTGACCATAAAGTGCAGGGAGACAGAGGAAAAGTTCGTGCCAAGAGGCACCAGAAATAATGGGAAGACTGGAGTGAACCTATGGTTTACCTGGGGGTCTGGAAAGGCCAAAATCAAGTGTGCTAGAGTATGGAAAAAATATAGAAGGCAAAGGAATCAGGAAAACATGGATTCTAGCCGAAGAGCCAGAAATGAATAAGCATGGACAAGGAGAGAAACCTAATGTCAATACGAGAATAACATAGCTTCAAAAGCCAAATGTTTCCCTAAGATGATATAAAGCTATATCAGGAAGAATACAACAGTCAAGGACCAGGTAATCTGGATGAGGAAGGAAGGAGCTCACAGGGAACTATCAAGAACCATGTGAGGAGCTCAGCTTACCATTCAGGGAGTTATTCACAGTAGAGACAGAGAGGCTTCCAGCAAACGCAGGTGGTAGGGCGCACCAGCAAGTGCTGGGCACACTGCACACAATCAAGGAGGAGGTGAAGAAATTACTAGGGAAACTAGATACCTCCAAGGAAGAGGGTCCAGATAATATCTCTGCATGGGTCCTGTGAGAAGGAGCAGATGTACTGTGTGCCACTAGTAACAATTTTCAAAAATATATCAAAACAGGGCAACTGCCTGAGGTGTGGAAGACAGCAAACATATTCCCGATTTTTAAGAAAGGAGACAAACAGGCAGAAGTAAACTACATACCAGTGTTGCTGACATGTATAGTATGTAAAGTTACGGAGATCGTCAGAAGAAAAGTGGTGGAGCACCTAGAAAGGAATGGGCTTATACATGATAACCAGCACACTTCAGGGAATGGAAATACTGCATCATAAACCTTCTGGAGTTCTATGACAAGGTAACAGAAGTAAGACAGGAGGGAGAGAAAGAGAGGGATGGGTAGATTGCTTCTTCTTGGACTGTAAGAAGGCTTTCGACAAGTACCACACAAGAAAAGCTAGAGTAACAGGTAGAAATAGCAGGGAAAGGAGTGAAATAGATCAGGGAATACTTGACAGGAAGGAAATAACGTGTGTTGGTGCATGACGGGTGTCAGAGTGGGTGCATGTGTAGAACGGGGTTCCACAAGGGTTAGTCCTAGGTCCTGTGCTGTTTCTTGTATATGTGAATTACAATGGAGAGGATAGATTCAGAGGTGTCCCTGTTCGCAGACAGTGTCAAGCTAATGAGGAGAATACCAGCGAATGAAGATCAAGTAAGCCTACAAGGGGATCTGGACAGGCTGCAAACATGGGCCAACGAATGGCTCCAGGAGTTTAACCCCAGCAAGTGCAAAGTCTTGAAGCTTGGAGAAGGACAAAGAAGACCGCAGATGGAGTACATCCTAAGAGGTCAAAGCCTGCAAAACTCACTCAAGGAAAAGGTTCTTGAGGTGAGCATCATCCCAAGCATATCTCCTGAGGCGCACATCAGCCAAATAATTGCTGCACCATATGGGCGTCTGGCAAACCTGAGAATAGCGTTTCTACATCTAGGTGAGGAGTCATTCACGACACTGCACAACTTGTATGTCAGGCCCATATTGGAGTATGCGGCACCTGCTTGGAACTCACACGTAGTCAAACACTTCAAGAAATTACAGGAAGTGCAAAGATTTGCAACAAGACTAATCCTGTAGCTGAGGGGTATGTCCTAAGAGAAGTGGTTAAGGGAACTCAGTCTGACAACACTAGTGGATAGGGGATGGGGGTGACACTAAAACGACATACAAAATTCTGAGAGGAATTGACAAGGTGGATAAGGACAGAATATTTCAGAGATGGGACACTGCAACAAGGGGTCACAACTGGAGGTTGAAAACTCCGATGAGTCACATGGATTTTAGGAAGTATTTCATCAGTCACGGAGTTGTCAGGAAGCGGAATAGTCTGGAAAGTGATGTAGTGAAAGCAGGATTCATTCATAGCTTTAAGAAGAGTTTTGATAAAGCTCATGGAGTAGGGAGAGTGAGCTAGTAGTGACCAATGAAAAGGCGTGACCAGGAGCTGTGAATCGACCCCTGCAATCACAAACAGGTGAGTACAAACTCACACACACACAAACACTCAAAGGTCAAAAACTTCTCACGACATCAACGATGGTTTGACAACTTTTTTGTCTCCACAGCGTGTGTGCATTGTTACCAGTTGTGTACACACTGTGTGTACATTGTTACCACTTGTGTACACGCTGTGTACATTGTTGCCAGTTGTGTACACGCTGTGTGTACATTGTTACCAGTTGTGTACACGCTGTGTGTACATTGTTACCAGTTGTGTACACGCTGTGTGTACATTGTTACCAGTTGTGTACACGCTGTGTGTACATTGTTACCAGTTGTGTACACACTGTGTGTACATTGTTACCAGTTGTGTACACACTGTGTGTACATTGTTACCAGTTGTGTACACACTGTGTGTACATTGTTACCAGTTGTGTACACACTGTGTGTACATTGTTACCAGTTGTGTACACACTGTGTGTACATTGTTACCAGTTGTGTACACACTGTGTGTACATTGTTACCAGTTGTGTACACACTGTGTGTACATTGTTACCAGTTGTGCACACACTGTGTGTACGTTGTTACCAGTTGTGTACACACTGTGTGTACATTGTTACCAGTTGTGTACACACTGTGTGTACATTGTCACCAGTTGTGTACACACTGTGTGTACATTGTCACCAGTTGTGCACACACTGTGTGTACGTTGTTACCAGTTGTGTACACACTGTGTGTACATAGTTACCAGTTGTGTACACACTGTGTGTACATTGTCACCAGTTGTGTACGCACTGTGTGTACATTGTCACCAGTTGTGTACACACTATGTGTACATTGTTACCAGTTGTATACACACTAGGTGTACATTGTCACCAGTTGTGTACGCACTGTGTGTACATTGTCACCAGTTGGGTACACACAATGTGTAGACTGTCATCAGTTGTGTACACACTATGTGAACATTGCCATAAATTGCTTGTGCATTATATGTACAATGTCACAAAGTGTATACATAGCTAGTGTACATATTTCCTAGTTGTCATCTGCTGTGTGCATATTGTGTGTTCAGTATCATTACATATGTACACGGTGTACGTACATTATCACCAGATGTGTACAGTGTGCGTACATTATCAAGAGATACGTAAACAGTGTGTATATTTAATCACCAGTTGTGTGCGTTATCACCATTGGTATTCACACAGTGTGTACATTGTACAGTACATCTTCACCATTGACTTGTTAACCTCCACATCATCCCTCCCCTCCTCTCTCTCCTTCTCCTCCAACCTCTCTCACCCTCTCCCCGTTTTTCCTCTTCCCTTCCCCTCCCTCTATCACTCTACGACCCTCTTCCTACCCCCACCCCCCATTATTCCTCATGACCTCTCATTCTCATACTCTATCCTACTGGGAGCTGGATGATGTGTTTGAGATGCAAGCTCTGAAATATTATTTATGTTGTTCTCATTTCTATTGAATCTTTGTTGATGTGTTTTGTTTATAAATAAAGTTGAAATAGAATATAGAATATAGGGGGTGATAGTAGAAGAAAAATATTCAAACGCTCCGAGGAGAATCTCGAGTTTTCCCTGAAGTAAGTTTATTCATTTCTCTGAGGATGAGGGTCCCCAGTCCAGTTCCAGTGGTGGTACCTCCCCATACACACACTCACACACACACACACACACACACACACACACACACACACACAAGCTGACACTACTGAAGTCTACCAATTCAAGCTGACACTAGTGAAGTCTGCTAACTATGGCTAACACTACTGAAGTCTTCCAACTAGTAAACTGACACTACCGAACTTTTCTAGTTTTGGCTGACACTACAGAAGTCTTCCAGTTATGGTTTACACTACTGAAGACTTCAGCCATGACTGGAAGTACTGCAGTCTTCCAGCTATGGCTGACGATCCTGCAGTCTTCCAGCTATGGCTGACGGTCCTGCAGTCTTCCAGCTATGGCTGACGATACTGCAGTCTTCCAGCTATGGCTGACGATACTGCAGTCTTCCAGCTATGGCTGACGATACTGCAGTCTTCCAGCTATGGCTGACGATCCCGCAATCTTCCAGCTATGGCTGACGATCCTGCAGTCTTCCAGCTATGGCTGACGATACTGCAATCTTCCAGCTATTGCTGACGATACTGCAATCTTCCAGCTATGGCTGACGATCCTGCAGTCTTCCAGCTATGGCTGACGATACTGCAATCTTCCAGCTATGGCTGACGATCCTGCAATCTTCCAGCTATGGCTGACGATACTGCAATCTTCCAGCTATGGCTGACGATACTGCAATCTTCCAGCTATGGCTGACGATCCTGCAGTCTTCCAGCTATGGCTGACGATACTGCAATCTTCCAGCTATGGCTGACGATACTGCAATCTTCCAGCTCAGTCTGACATTAATGAAGACTCGCAGCTCAGGCTGACACTACCGAAGTCTTCCAGCTCAGGCTGACATTATTGAAGTCTTCCAGCTGAGGCTGACACTATTGAAGTCTCCCAGGTCAGGCTGACACAACCGAAAAATTCCAGCTATGGCTGACATTACTGAAGTCTACCAACTCAAGCTGACGCTACTGAAGTCTGCTAACTAAGGCTGACAATACTGAAGTGTTCCAGCTCTGGGCTGACGCTACTAAAGTCTCCCAGCTCATACTGACACAACTGAAGTCTTCTAGCTGTGGGTTGACACTACTGAAGTCTTCTAGCTATGGCTGACACTCCTGAAGTCTTCCAGCTATGCGATGACACTACTGAAGTCTCCCAGCTCAGGCTGACACTACTGAAGTCTTCCAGATCAGGCTGGCACTAATGAAGACTTCCAGCTCTGGCTGTCACTACCCAAGTTTGCCAGCTATGGCTGACACTACTGAAGTCTACCGACTCAAGCTGGCACTACTGAAGTCTACTAAGTATGGCTGACACTACTGAAGTCTCCCAGCTATGGGCTGACACTACTGAAGTTTTCCAGTTATGGCTGACGCTAATAAAGTCTTCCAGCTGTGGACTGACATTACTGAAGTTTTCCAATTATGCGATGACACTACTCAAGTGTTCAAGCATAGGCTGACACTATTGAAGTCTCCCAGCTCAGACTGACACTATTGAAGTCTTCCAGCTAAGGCTGACACTAGTGAAGTTTTCCAGCTATGGTTGACAGTACTGAAGTCTACCAACTCAAGGTGACACTAATAAAGTCTGCTAACTATGGCTGACGCTACTGAAGTATTCCAGAATTGAGCTGACACTACTGAAGTCTCCCAGCTATGGCTCACACTACTGAAGTCTACCAACTCAAGCTGACACTATTGAAGTCTGCTAATTATGGCTGACACTACTGAAGTGTTCCAGCTATGGCTGACACTGCTGAAGTCTACCAACTCAAGCTGATGCTACTGAGGTCTGCTAACTATGGCTGACACTACTGAAGTTTCCTAGTTATTCGCTGACACTACTGAAGTTTTCCAGTTATGGCTGACACTACTGAAGTCTACCAACTCACGGTGACACTACTGAAGTCTGCTAACTATGGCTATCTTTGTTGCAACCCCTGAATGGGTTGCAATGATTATTATGTATATATATAATTATTACCTTTTCATATTTTCATTTAATTTTATATTGCTTATATTTGCGATAATAGCTAAATCGTAAATGTATTGCTTTATATTGTTATTTGACTTAGTTTCCTTTGTTAGGTAGGATGTAACATATTATGTGCTCAGTTCAAGTCTTGATTGTCTAACTACTGTAATTATCGCTCTGTGCTCGTTATACTGCCGGCTTCTGTGCTGAGCTGCAGCTGTCCACGGAGCTATCACGTGATCGAGGGGGGGGGGTGTGTCCTCACCTCGCCTGAAGTATTCAGTCTGGTCTAGACTCTCTTGGTGGTTGGACAGATTGTCTGTCTCATTATTCTTGTTAGTTCTGTAGAACTCTGTTCACAGAACATTGTATAGACTTAGTGATTTTCGACGTTGTACTGAGGTTGTGTGTCGCATAGACACTCTGAGCAACTCAGGTCCTGAGCTGTAGCTTCTGACCTAATTTGTACTGGTATCTGTGTATTGTCACAGTCGGGGATTTTATTATGCTGAACTTAGATTCAGCAGTATGGGAGTTTTGTGACTTTTGTGGAGGATCTGCTGATGGTCCCTACTTAGTGTCGTTATAATATCTCCTTGGTCCTGATTCTGTGTCGCAGTTTCTTGTTATATTGCTATTGGGCTTAGCATTCTTTTTATTGTTCAAGCAGACTGTTCTGATTGCCAGTCGGTCAGGAAGTTAGTTTATTTGAGGACTTTGTCAGTCACCTGTCTAAGTCTAGTCGAGTCGTGAGACATAGCGAACTACTTAGAGCACTTACACACATACACACAAACTTACTTGTACATATTTGTAATATCTTATTAAATGTTAATGTACCAGACGGTACTTAAGAATTATAAATGTGATATGTGCTTTCAGCACAATAATATTGTACTCGAGAGAAGTGATTATTTATTTTGATTACTGTGATTAATTTAATTTAATTTGATAATATACCTCTAGACTTAATAAATTTATTAAATTTTAATTTCTCTAGTTAGTAGCCTACCAGTTGTAATCCTGAAGCACTATTGAATCATACTGAATTCTAATGGATAATTGGACAAGGATACTGACTACTTGTTACGAAAACCCAGTAACAGGCTGGATGCTAGAAGGGCAGTCCTTTCTAGTATTCACTGGAGATCTCTAAGCTTTTAGAATCGCGTTTTTTGTAACAAATGGGGGCCTGTCCGGGATGCTCTTGATCCAAGGTGTTGGAGAAATTGTCCAGTTTGACATACTAGTAACTCTATGATCAAACACTTTGAGTACTTTCCTAATCTGAAGACTTTGAGTTTAGTCTTGTACAACATACCAGGTGGATGTATGTACCTGACTGAGTCTCTTGATCCAAGGAGATGGAAATACTGTTTATGAGTTCTAGCTCTAAGACAACCAACACTAAAATTCCTATTAGGATTATAGTTTCCCATAATCACTCTCTCGTAGTACAATTATTTTCGTGATGTATGCCAAAGTGAAACAGTTAATTGATACTCTGACTTTGTCTGAGTTAAGTACATTAAAACTTCAGACGTGTTGGCGAGTAGCCAAATATCTCGGTGTGACGTATAACAGGAATTACACCGCAGAAACTGTCAGAGCGTTAATTAAAGATATATTGTTTCCTGCTCATACAGAGATGTCTGATTATGATTCAGATTCAGAAAGCCTAGTGTCACAATTAGGAAGTATGACTATTTGATGAAGAAGAAAGAGCAACTAAGGCAGAAGTGAGCCTAGTGTCCGAGGCCAGTGTAGCTCAGTTCTCGCTCACGCCTTCCCTCACTGACACATTAGTACAGAGTATAGCTGGTATGACACAGCCTAATACTAGTACAGTGTATGATATACACCTGTATCTACTTATCCTAGACCAGATCTAGACTCTCTAGAGACGGCTGGACGAAGTGTCCGACCTAAGGACCGTCCAGACCACGTTAATTTCCCTACTCCTCCATTACCCACTGGTCCTATCTCTCAGGAACAGTTTGAGAGGTTTGAACGCCTCATTATGTTGCAGACTGCACAAATAGAGGCACAGAGGAAATTGAACGAAGAAGATTTCCAGAGAGAAAATGTTCGTCTGGGAAGACAACAGACTGATAGATCACAGGACACATTTAATGTGCAGAAAGCTGCATCCATGGTTCCTAAGTTTTTTGAAAGTGACTTAGACACCTATTTTGATGTGTTTGAGAACCAGGCACGTGCTATGAACTGGCCACGTAAGCACTGGGCAACCTTGTTGCACACAGCTTTGACAGGAAGAGCTCAAACTTGTACTGCTGCTTTACCATTTGCCAAGTACATTAGTTATGACGCTGTCAAACAAACTATTCTAGAGACATATAACTTGTTACCTGTAAGTTATCAAAGAGCATTTCGTACGTTACAACGACGACAAGATCAAACTTGTGTAGAGTTTGCTCGTGAGAAAAAAGTTGCATTTGAGAGGTGGTGTAGGTCTGCCAAGTGTAACAACTACGACAGCCTTATTCAGTTGTTACTACACGAAGAGTTTAACAACTGTATGTCTGCTGACATACAAGAATATCTGATCGATCATACTACCTCGGATATTCTGGAAACTGCAGCATTAGCAGACAATTACGAGATTTCTCACAAACTTGTACGT
The DNA here is from genome assembly GCF_038502225.1 of Cherax quadricarinatus. NCBI lineage: Eukaryota > Metazoa > Arthropoda > Malacostraca > Decapoda > Parastacidae > Cherax > Cherax quadricarinatus. Next base: position 11,268 of record NW_027197083.1, on the reverse strand, counting down.
ACTAAAACACAGAGAAACAAGGTAACTAAAAATTGTCCTAGAAGTTGGCAACCTAAATCAGCTGCTCATTGCCGGCCTGATGTACCTGCTACTGTAACTTCTCGTACCTTTACCAGGAAAACTCACAATCCTGAATCTGTCTCTGTGGCTAGACAGAAATCTGATATCGAGAAGAAGAAAGTTAAATGTACCTATTGTAACAGAAAAGGACATGCTAGAGAGTATTGCTATAAGTTAGAAAGAGATACGAGAAGCAGTCGTGCGGCTGGCGCCCCCACTCAAGTCGTATCCTCTTCCGAGCAACAAAGGCACCAAAATCCTAGTAATACCTCTGATCCTACTGTTTTAGATAATGTTACTCAGGATAGATGACTAGCGTCAGAAAGTGTATCTGACGAAAAGATTCGTTCAGCGATGAGTCCTTACTTTTCGAGAGGTAAAGTAGGATTTGACGAATCACATCTAACTGAGATAATTACTTTCAGAGACACTGGCAGTTATCTCACGTTATTAAGAGAAGATGTACTGCCCATAACTGATGATACCTATTGCAAGATAGATGTATTGTTAGAAGCCTATGGAGGGGCTGTTATAAAAGTACCTCTGCACAAAGTTTATATTGAAACAAGCTATTATACTGGTTATATTTCAGTGGGTATATCCAGTGGTGTATTTCCCATCAGGTCAGTGGACTTGTTGATAGGGAACGATATCCTTCATGCTGGTATATGTAAAGAACCACTTGTGATTGATAATAACACTGATGATAATTATGCCATTGAAGCTTGTAGAGAGAAACCTATTTTATTTCCTCTCAGCGCAATTACTAGAGCTATGTCAAAGATTCAACAACCATCCTTGTCTCCTGTTGAGTTAGTGGATGACAATGATTTGGGCTTGAATATGTTGTTTAGTGACGCTCTGCGCCCAGGATCATTAACACTGACTCCCCCCGGTCATCAACCTAGTCAGGACACAACTGACGTTAAATTTCTAACTCATGATGATTTAATCAAGGATCAGTTTGTTGATCAGTCACTGGAAAGACTGAGAGATATAGCAGTTACTGAGAGTGAAGCAAAGGATCTCGATAATTGTTACTATTATAGTAACGGTGTACTGATGGAGAAAAATACATGTAAGTTGTCAGCTGATAGTGTTTCCACCACAGTCAAGCATCTCGTAGTGTTACCAGTTACATTTCGTGAACAAGCCATTGATTTTGCTCACAATAGTCCCATAGGAGGACATTTGGGTGTCAAGAAGACACTCGGTAAACTGGCAAAACATTTTACTTGGCCAAAGATGAAGGAAACAGTAGCTGATCATGTGCGACGTTGCCACGTGTGTCAAGTGACAGGCAAGCCAGCGCACACACCTCCACCTGCGCCTCTCATTCCTATCACCGTGGATGGTGAACCATTCTCACGTCTTATTATTGATTGTGTTGGTCCTTTGCCTAGAACCAAACTAGGAAACCAATACTTATTTACTATTATGGACGCTGCAACACGCTATCCCGAAGCTATTCCTATGAGAAAAATTAATGCTCGTGCTATTGTGAGAGCGCTGATGAAATTTTTCTCCCAGGTTGGATTGCCACGAGAGATACAATCAGATCAGGGATCTAACTTCACTTCTAAGATCTTTCGAGAAGCATTATCCCACCTAGGAATAAAGTCTGTACTTTCAACCAGTTATCATCCACAGTCACAAGGTGCTCTAGAGAGATTTCATCAGACACTGAAGTCCATGATGAGAGCTTATTGTGAACATTTTTCTAGAGACTGGGATGAGGGTATACCTTTTCTTCTGTTCGCTATGAGAGAAAGTGAGCAAGAAAGTCTCGGATTTAGTCCGTTTGAATTAATATTCGGACACCAAGTGCGTGGTCCTCTCGCAGTGTTGAAAGACGTGTGGACAGGAAAATCAAATCCATCATTGAGTACTTCACCTTCATTAATGCAGCAACATTTGACAGCCGCTAGAGAGCTAGCTTCGAAAAACCTAGTTTCAGCCCAAGCTAGAATGAAGCAACATTATGACAAGCGTGCTGTCTCTCGTTCTTTTAAAGCAGGAGATAAGGTGATGGCTCGGAAATTAGTACCAGGTCATGCTCTACAAGCCAGGTATGATGGTCCCCTGGAAGTAGTGAAAAAGCTTAGCGACGTAAATTATTTGGTACGTACGCCTGGGAAAAAGAAATCTAATCATGTGTACCATGTTAACCAGCTTAAGGCATACTACGCTAGTCCTCTACCTACTACTTCTATTCTTCCTAGGACAGAGGAAGAAAACGTCAGTCTACCTGACATCTCTAGAGGTATAGAGGTGCGTTTAGAAAATTCAGTGACTCTACAATCACTAGACGATTTTCTTAGTAACCTTGGGATTGATAAAGCTGGTGATATTAAAAACATGATTTTGCATTTCCCTGAATTGTTCAGTGATGTTCCTAAACGTTGTACTCTGGGTGTACATGACGTTGATGTACAGGGAGCATCACCCATTAAGCAATCACCATATAGGATGAGTCCAACAAAGCATAAAGCATTGAGAGAAGAGGTTGATTTTCTGTTATCTCACGGACTTATTGAGCGCAGTAAAAGTCCATGGGCATCTCCCTGTATTTTAGTGCCTAAACCTGACGGTAGTTTCAGGATGTGCACTGATTACAGGAAAGTGAACTCTGTCACCTTGCCTGATGGTTATCCTCTACCTCGCATTGACGACCTTATTGACCGTGTGTCAGGAGCCCAGTTTGTCAGCCGTTTAGATCTCTTACGAGGCTATTATCAAGTCCCGCTTACTGAACGTGCTCAAGAAATATCTGCTTTTACTGTTCAAGATGGATTGTTTAACTACCTCGTCACCCCCTTCGGCCTATGTAACGCGGCTTCTTCATTCCAACGTATAATGAACGAGTTGACCCACAACTTAGAAGGAGTAGAAGCCTACCTTGACGACTTAGTGGTGTACAGTGACGAGTGGGAACAGCACTTGACGCGTCTCAGAGCATTGTTTGAGAGACTGGCGCACTACAACTTCACTGTTAACTTAGCTAAATGTAGTTTTGGTCAAGCCAAGATTACCTATCTAGGCTTTTGTATCGGCCAAGGTGAGGTTGCTCCTATTGAGGCTAAGGTTCGTGCAATTTCTGAATTTCCAGTGCCACAGGATAGGAAGGGAGTACAGAGATTCCTGGGTATGGCAGGATATTATCGCAGGTTCTGTCCAAACTTTTCTCAGATTGCAGCTCCTCTCACTGAGCTTACTAGTAGCAAAGTTCAGTTCACCTGGACTAGAGATTGTTCAGACTCGTTCAAAAGGTTGAAGCGCTTGCTATCCTCTGCTCCTGTGTTGAAAAGTCCTAATTTCAATCTTCCCTTCTTTTTACATATAGATGCGAGTGGTTATGCAGTGGGTGCTGTGCTGCTCCAACAGTCAACATCCACTGACATTCTCCATCCTATATGTTACTATTCATCTAAGCTTAAACGACACCAGAAAAATTATGCCACTATTGAGAAAGAGGCTCTAGCTCTTGTGGTGTCCTTGGAACATTTTGACGTGTATTTGGGCACTTCCCCATTTAAAATTAACGTTTTTTCAGACCACAATCCACTCACTTATATAAACACCATGAAAAGTAAAAATGCTAGGATCATGAGGTGGGCCCTCAGAATCCAACCTTATTCTATTAGTATAAAACACATAAGTGGTCATTGTAATGTAATTGCTGACGCTCTGTCACGTCCTTAATAATTATCAGTTACATTAAATTAACGTAATTTTATGCCCAAATACCTTTTGTTACTTGCTATGTCAAATTCAGTAAAGTAACTTAATCCCTCCAGCCCATATTAACTATATATACTCATGTCATGTCTAATTATTATATTTATATATTCACAGTATTGTTGTGTATGAGGAGGAGACAAGCTGAGTGTTGAGTGGGTAGTGTGGTGTGGGTGATGTACTGCGTGATGCAACACTGTCCTGCCGCAGACCCCCCCCCCCTCACTACACACCTTAAGCTGTTTCATACTCAGATGTTCATACTGCCTAGCATTCCACAACCACTACTTAAGAGTGGAATGCAGTCTCCTCTACTATGATCGAGCCTCAACGTGCCCTCCTTGTCAGCGCTATCCTGTCTCTACACTGATGTACATAACCACGAGTATGCAGAGATACGATACTGTGTACTGCCCTAGTACTAGGGGCATATCCTAGTGACGGACGCTGTGAAATTGTAGAGGTGCTTGGCACAAGAGAGACTTTGATTAATATTTATATTAAATTGTATTGATATGAGTAATCAGAAATAATGTGAAAGACATTAATGCAACTCCTAGTGCGACCCTCTGTCGTGTTGGGGGGGGGGGGGTGTTGCAACCCCTGAATGGGTTACAATGATTATTATGTATATATATAATGTATATTACCTTTTCATTTAATTTTATATTGCTTATATTTGCGATAATAGCTAAATCGTAAATGTATGACTTTATATTATTATTTGACTGTTATATTGTTATTTAGCTTATGTTGTTACGATGTATATAAAATGTGCTCAGTTCAAGTCTTGATTGTCAAACTACTGTAATTATCGCTCCTTGCTCGTTATACTGCCGGCTTCTGAGCTGCAGTTGTCCACGTAGCTATCACGTGATCGAGGGGGGGGGTGTCCTCACCTCTCGTGAAGTATTCAGTCTGCTCTAGACTCGCTTGGTGGTTGGACAGATTGTCTGTCTCATTATTCTTGTTAGTTCTGTAGAACTCTGTTCACAGAACATTGTATAGACTTAGTGATTTTCGACGTTGTACTGAGGTTGTGTGTCACATAGACACTCTGAACATCTCAGGTCCTTAGCTATAGCTTCTGACCTAATTTTGTACTGCTTCCTGTGTATTGTCACAGTCACAGTTTTACCTATGCTGAACTTAGATTCAGTATTATGGGAGTTTTGTAACTTTTGTGGAGGATCTGCAGATGGTCCCTACTTAGTGTCGTTATATTATCTCCTTGTTCCTGATTCTGTGTCGCAGTCGCTTGATATTGCATTGCTATTGGGCTTAGCATTCTTTGTTGTTCAAGCAGACTGTTCTGGTTGCCAGTCGGTCAAGAAGTTAGTTTATTTGAGGACTTCGTCAGTCACTTGTTTAAGTCTTATTCGAGTCTTGAGACATAGCTAACTACTTAAGAGCACTTACACGCATACACACTTACTTGTACATATTTGTAATATCTTATTAAATGTTAATGTACCTGACGGTACTTAAGAATTATAAATGTGATATGTGCTTTCAGCACAATAATATTGAACTCGAGAGATTGATTTTATTTTGATTGCTATGATTAATTTAATTTGATAATATACCTCTAGACAACTTATATTAATAAATTTATTAAATTTTAATTTCTCTAGTTAGTAGCCTACCAGTTGTAATCCTAAAGCACTATTGAACCATACTGAATTTTAATGGATAATTGGACAAGGATACTGACTACTTGTTACGAAAACCCAGTAACAGGCTGGATGCTAGAAGGGCAGTCCTTTCTAGTATTCACTGGAGATCTCTAAGCTTTTAGAATCGCGTTTTTTGTAACAAATACTCTGTCTGTGGTCTTCTGTGCCCTTCCCCTATCTTCATGACTTTGCATTTGGCAGGATTAAATTCGAGAAGCCATTTGCTGGACCAGGTGTCCAGTCTGTCCAGGTCTCTTTGAAGTCCTGCCTGGTCCTCATCAGATTTAATTCTCCTCATTAACTTCACATCATCTGCAAACAGGGACACTTCTGAGTCTAACCCTTCCGTCATGTCGTTCACATATACCAAAAATAGCACTGGTCCTAGGACCGACCCCTGTGGGACCCCGCTCGTCACAGGTGCCCACTGTGATACATCATTACGTACCATGACTCGTTGTTGCCTCCCTGTCAGGTATTCTCTGATCCATTGCAGTGCCCTTCCTGTTATATGCGCCTGATGCTCTAGCTTCTGCACTAATCTCTTGTGAGGAACTGTGTCAAAGGCCTTCTTGCAGTCCAAGAAGATGCAATCAACCCACCCCTCTCTCTCTTGTCTTACTTCTGTTATTTTATCATAAAACTCCAGAAGGTTTGTGACACAGGATTTGCCTTCCGTGAATCCGTGCTGGTTGGCATTTATACTCCTGTTCCGTTCCAGGTGCTCCACCACTCTGTGTGTCTGTATGTGTGTGTCTGTGTGTGTGTCTGTGTGTGTGTTTCTGTGTTTCTGTGTGTATGTCTGTGTGTGTGTGTGTGTGTGTGTGTGTGTGTGTGTGTGTGTGTGTGTGTGTGTGTGTGTGTGTGTGTGTGTGTGTGTGTGTGTGTGTGAGTGTGTGTGTGTGTGTGTGCGTGTGTGTGTGAGTGAGTGAGTGTGTGTGTGTGTGTGTGTGTGTGTGTGTGTGTGTGTGTGTGTGTGTGTGTGTGTGTGTGTGTGTGTGTGTGTGTGTGTGTGTGTGAGTGTGTGTGTTTGTGTGTGTGTGTCTGTGTGTGTGTGTGAGTACTCACCTAGTTGTACTCACCTAGTTGAGGTTGCAGGGGTCGATTCCAAGCTCCTGGCCCCGCCTCTTCACTGATCGCTACTAGGTCACTCTCCCTGAACCATGAGCTTTATCGTACCTCTGCTTAAAGCTATGTATGGATCCTGCCTCCACTACATCGCTTCCCAAAACTATTCCACTTCCTGACTACTCTGTAGCTGAAGAAATACTTCCTAACATCCCTTTGATTCATCTGTGTCTTCAGCTTCCAACTGTGTCCCCTTGTTGCTGTGTCCAGTCTCTGGAGCATCCTGTTTTTGTCCACCTTGTCAATTCCTCTCAGTATTTTGTAAGTCGTTATCACGTCCCCCCTATCTCTCCTGTCCTCCAGTATCGTCAGGTTGATTTCCCTTAACCTCTCCTCATAGGACATACCTCTTAACTCTGGGACTAGTCTTGTTGCAAACCTTTGCACTTTCTCTAGTTTCTTTACATGCTTGGCAAGGTGTGGGTTCCAAACTGGTGCCGCATACTCCAATATGGGCCTAACGTACACGGTGCACAGGGTCCTGAACGATTCCTTATTAAGATGTCGGAATGCTGTTCTGAGGTTTGCCAGGCGCCCATATGCTGCGGCAGTTATTTGGTTGATGTGCGCTTCAGGAGATGTGCCTGGTGTTATACTCACCCCAAGATCTTTTTTCTTGAGTGATGTTTGTAGTCTCTGGCCCCCTAGACTGTACTCCGTCTGCGGTCTTCTTTGCCCTTCCCCAATCCTCATGACTTTGCACTTGGTGGGATTGAACTCCAGAAACCAATTGCTGGACCAGGTCTGCATCCTGTCCAGATCCCTTTGTAGTTCTGCCTGGTCTTCGATCGAATGAATTCTTCTCATCAACTTCACGTCATCTGCAAACAGGGACACCTCGGAGTTTATTCCTTCCGTCATGTTCACGAATACCAGAAACAGCACTGGTCCTAGGACTGACCCCTGTGAGACCCCGCTGGCCACAGGTGCCCACTCTGACACCTCGCCACGTACCATGACTCGCTGCTGTCTTCCTGACAAGTATTCCCTGATCCATTGTAGTGCCTTCCCTGTTACTCCTGCCTGGTCTTCCAGTTTTTGCACTAATCTCTTGTTCCGAACTGTGTTAAAAGCCTTCTTACAGTCCAAGAAAATGCAATCTGTGTGTGTGTGTGTGTGTGTTTGTGTGTGTATGTGTGTGTGTGTGTGTGTGTGTGTGTGTGTGTCCTGGTACCTGGTCACTCTTCCCACTCCATGAGCTTTATTATACCTCTTCTTAAAGCCATGTATGGATCCTGCCTCCATTACATCACTACCCAGGCTATTCCACTTCCTGACCACTCTGTGACTGAAGAAATACTTCCTAACATCCCTGTGGTTCATCTGAGTCTTCGACTTTCAATTGTGACCCCTTGTTGCTGTGTTCCATCTCTGGAATATCCTGTCTCTGTCCACCTTGTCTATACCTCTTAGTATTTTATATGTCATTATCATATTCCCCCTATCTCTCCTGTCTTCCAGTGTCGTCACGTCGATTCCCCTTAACCTCTCCTCGTTGGTCGTACGTCTTAGCTCCGGGACTAGTCTTGTTGCAAACCTTTGCCCTTTCTCTAGTTTCCCTGCATGCTTGGCTAGGTGAGGGTTCAAAACTGGCGCTGCATATTCCAATATGGGCCTAACGTACACGGTGTACAGGGCCCTGAATGACTCCTTATTTAGATGTCGGAATTCTTTTCTTAGGTTTGCTAGGCGCCCATATGCTGCAGCAGTTATTTGGTTGATGTGTGCCTCAGGAGATGTGCCCAGTGTTATACTCACCCCAAGATTCTTTTCCTTGAGTGAGGTTTGTAGTCTCTGGCCCCCTAGAATGTACTCCGTCTGTGGTCTTATTTGCCCTTCCCCAATCTTCATGACTTTGGACTGGTGGGGTTGAGATCCAGGAGCCAGTTGCTGGACCAGGTCTGCACCCTGTCCAGATCTCTTTGTAGTTCTGCCTGGTCCTCGTCCGATTGAATTCTTCTCATCAACTTCACATCATCTGCAAACAGGGACACCTCGGAGTGTATTCCTTCCGTCATGTAGTTCACAAATACCCTAAATAGCACTAGTCCTAGGACTAACCCCTGTGGAACCCCACTAGTCACAGGCGCCCACTCTGACACCTCGCCACGTACCTTGACTCGCTGCTGTCTTCCTGACAAGTATTCCCTGGTCCATTGTAGTACCTTCCCTGTTATCCCTGCCTGGTCCTCCAGTTATTGCACTAATCTCTTGTGTGGAACTTTGTCAAACGCATTCTTACAGTCCAAGAATATGCAATCTACCCACCCCTCTCTCTCTTGTCTTACTGCTGTCACCTTATCATAGAACTCCAGTAGGTCTGTGACACAGGATTTCCCGTCCCTGACACCGTGTTGGCTGTTGTTGATAAGCTGATTCCTGTCTAGGTGTTCCATCACTCTTCTCCTGATAATCTTCTCCATGTGTGTGTGTGAGCGCGCGCGCGCGCGAGTGTGTGTGTGTGTGTGTGTGTGTGTGTGTGTGTGTGTACTCGCCTAATTGTACTCACCTGAGCTGTATCATACCTCTTCTTAAAACTATGTATGGTTCCTGCCTCCACTACTTCACTTGGTAGGCTATTCCACTGTGTGTGTGTGTGTGTGTGTGTGTGTGTGTGTGTGTGTGTGTGTGTGTGTGTGTGTGTGTGTGTGTGAGTGTACTCACCTAATTGTGGTTGCAGGGGTCGAGACTCAGCTCCTGGCCCCGCCTCTTCACTGAACGCTACTAGGTCCTCAATGAAAAGTAGGGGCGCCACTGATACACTAAGAGAAAATACAATAAGTGTCCGTGGCCCAAGACCATTCAACAGCCTCCCACCAGCCATAAGGGAAATTACTAATAGACCCCTGGCTGCCTTCAAGAGGGAGCTGGACAGACACTTAGAGTCGGTGCCGGATCAGCCAGGCTGTGGATCGCACGTTGGACTACGTTGTGCCAGTAGTAACAGCCTAGTTGATCAGGCCCTGATCCACCTGGAGGCCTGATCATGGACCGGGCCGCGCGGGCGTTGATTCCCGGAATACCCTCTTCGTGAGAAATTCCTCCACTGAATTTCAGCATACCCAGAGATGCCTCTACACCCGGGAACATACAACGCATTGTGAAGAGAGAGGGAAGTAATCCATCTGGGGATAGGGCGGCAGCTTCTCGGAATGAATTCACCTGATAACCTGACTCGGTAAGTAATTGATTAGTCATACACACACACACACCTGTATTCCACTCATCTCTACTGCCTCCAACAATATCTCTACTACCGTCTTCAGTATCTTTATATCTCCTTCAGTATCTCTGTTATCTCCTTCAGTATCTCTGTCATCTGAATGAACATTAAAATGGTATAAAATACCGACAGGTTGTTAGGTAAGACACATATGCAACAGTTAGGTATCTTTATTTCGAAACGTTTAGCCTACACAGTAGGCTTCTTCAGTCGAGTACAGAAAAGTTGACAGAAGCAGAAGATACTTGAAGACGATGTAAACAGTCCATCACCCTTAAAGTTTTGAGGTGGTCAGTCCCTCAGGTGGTCAGTATTGTTCCATATTCTGAAACAATATGGAGTTGAAGTGACAGGATGGAGCCTTATATACCGCCAGGAGGTGAGATGTAGGCCACTAGTAGAGGTAAGAATGAAGTCGTTGGGAGGTCAGGTCCCTCTCAGATCTAGCCATTCTCACTAGTAGAAGTAGTCCAAGTTGATTTCAGGTCTGTACTAAGATACCCTTGTGTTGCAGTGTCTGACAGAGTGAACATTAAAATGGTATAAAATACCGACAGGTTGTTAGGTAAGACACATATGCAACAGTTAGGTATCTTTATGGAACAATACTCTTCTCCAGACTGAGGGACTGACCACCTCAAAACTTTAAGGGTGAAAGACTGATTACATCGTCTTCAAGTATCTTCTGCTTCTATCAACTTTTCTGTACTCGACTGAAGAAGCCTACTGTGTAGGCGAAACGTTTCGAAATAAAGATACCTAACTGTTGCATATGAGTCTTACCTAACAACATCTGTCATCTCCTTCAGTATCTCGGTCATCTTCAGTATCTCTGTCATCTCCTTCAGTATCTCTGTCATCTCCTTCAGTATCACTGTCATCTCCTTCAACATCTCTGTCATCTTCAGTATCTGTCATCACCTTCAGTATCTTAGTCATCTCCTTCAGTATCTCTGTCATCTCCTTCAGTATCTCTGTCATCTCCTTCAATGTCTCTGTCATTTCATTCAGTATCTCTGTCATCTCCATAAGAACATAAGAACGACGCAACACTGCAGCAGGCCTACTGGCCCATGCGAGGCAGGTCCAAGTCTCCTACCGGCTTAAGCCAATACTCCCAACCTAGTCAGGTCAGGTCACATTGACTTAATGGAGGAACACGGCAACCGACCTGGTAGCACAAGCTAATCAGGTCCAACTCACACCCACTCATGTATTTATCCAACCTATTTTTAAAGCTACACAAAGTTCTGGCCTCTATAACTGTACTTGGGAGTTTGTTCCACTCATCCTCAACTCTATTACCAAACCAGTACTTTCCTATATCCTTCCTGAATCTGAATTTTTCCAACTTAAAACCATTGCTGCGAGTCCTGTCTAGGCTAGATATTTTCAGCACACTATTTACATCCCCTTTATTTATTCCTGTCTTCCATTTATACA
>NW_027197082.1:0-69463 GCF_038502225.1 Cherax quadricarinatus | reverse complement strand
TGCTACTAGCTATGTTCCCCTGCAGCCTGTAAGTTGTGCTACTAGCTATGTTCCCTGCAGCCTGTAAGTTGTGTTACTAGCTATGTTCCCTGCAGCCTGTAAGTTGTGCTACTAGCTATGTTCCCTGCAGCCTGTAAGTTGTGCTACTAGCTATGTTCCCTGCAGCCTGTAAGTTGTGTTACTAGCTATGTTCCCTGCAGCCTGTAAGTTGTGTTACTAGCTATGTTCCCTGCAGCCTGTAAGTTGTGTTACTAGCTATGTTCCCTGCAGCCTGTAAGTTGTGTTACTAGCTATGTTCCCTGCAGCCTGTAAGTTGTGTTACTAGCTATGTTCCCTGCAGCCTGTAAGTTGTGCTACTAGCTATGTTCCCTGCAGCCTGTAAGTTGTGTTACTAGCTATGTTCCTCTGCAGCCTGTAAGTTGTGCTACTAGCTATGTTCCCTGCAGCCTGTAAGTTGTGTTACTAGCTATGTTCCTCTGCAGCCTGTAAGTTGTGCTACTAGCTATGTTCCCTGCAGCCTGTAAGTTGTGCTACTAGCTATGTTCCCTGCAGCCTGTAAGTTGTGTTACTAGCTATGTTCCCTGCAGCCTGTAAGTTGTGTTACTAGCTATGTTCCCTGCAGCCTGTAAGTTGTGCTATGCCCTGCAGCCTGTAAGTTGTGTTACTAGCTATGTTCCCCTGCAGCCTGTAAGTTGTGTTACTAGCTATGTTCCCCTGCAGCCTGTAAGTTGTGCTACTAGCTATGTTCCCCTGCAGCCTGTAAGTTGTGCTACTAGCTATGTTCCCCTGCAGCCTGTAAGTTGTGTTACTAGCTATGTTCCCCTGCAGCCTGTAAGTTGTGCTACTAGCTATGTTCCCCTGCAGCCTGTAAGTTGTGTTACTAGCTATGTTCCCTGCAGCCTGTAAGTTGTGCTACTAGCTATGTTCCTCTGCAGCCTGTAAGTTGTGCTACTAGCTATGTTCCTCTGCAGCCTGTAAGTTGTGCTACTAGCTATGTTCCCCTGCAGCCTGTAAGTTGTGTTACTAGCTATGTTCCCTGCAGCCTGTAAGTTGTGTTACTAGCTATGTTCCCCTGCAGCCTGTAAGTTGTGTTACTAGCTATGTTCCCCTGCAGCCTGTAAGTTGTGCTACTAGCTATGTTCCCCTGCAGCCTGTAAGTTGTGCTACTAGCTATGTTCCCCTGCAGCCTGTAAGTTGTGCTACTAGCTATGTTCCCTGCAGCCTGTAAGTTGTGTTACTAGCTATGTTCCCCTGCAGCCTGTAAGTTGTGCTACTAGCTATGTTCCCCTGCAGCCTGTAAGTTGTGCTACTAGCTATGTTCCCTGCAGCCTGTAAGTTGTGTTACTAGCTATGTTCCCTGCAGCCTGTAAGTTGTGCTACTAGCTATGTTCCCTGCAGCCTGTAAGTTGTGTTACTAGCTATGTTCCCTGCAGCCTGTAAGTTGTGCTACTAGCTATGTTCCCTGCAGCCTGTATGTTGTGTTACTAGCTATGTTCCCTGCAGCCTGTAAGTTGTGCTACTAGCTATGTTCCCTGCAGCCTGTAAGTTGTGCTACTAGCTATGTTCCCTGCAGCCTGTAAGTTGTGCTACTAGCTATGTTCCCTGCAGCCTGTAAGTTGTGCTACTAGCTATGTTCCCTGCAGCCTGTAAGTTGTGCTACTAGCTATGTTCCCTGCAGCCTGTAAGTTGTGCTACTAGCTATGTTCCCCTGCAGCCTGTAAGTTGTGTAACTAGCTATGTTCCCCTGCAGCCTGTAAGTTGTGCTACTAGCTATGTTCCCCTGCAGCCTGTAAGTTGTGCTACTAGCTATGTTCCCTGCAGCCTGTAAGTTGTGCTACTAGCTATGTTCCCCTGCAGCCTGTAAGTTGTGTTACTAGCTATGTTCCCCTGCAGCCTGTAAGTTGTGTTACTAGCTATGTTCCCCTGCAGCCTGTAAGTTGTGTTACTAGCTATGTTCCCTGCAGCCTGTAAGTTGTGCTACTAGCTATGTTCCCCTGCAGCCTGTAAGTTGTGCTACTAGCTATGTTCCCCTGCAGCCTGTAAGTTGTGCTACTAGCTATGTTCCCCTGCAGCCTGTAAGTTGTGTTACTAGCTATGTTCCCTGCAGCCTGTAAGTTGTGCTACTAGCTATGTTCCCCTGCAGCCTGTAAGTTGTGTTACTAGCTATGTTCCCCTGCAGCCTGTAAGTTGTGCTACTAGCTATGTTCCCCTGCAGCCTGTAAGTTGTGTTACTAGCTATGTTCCCTTGCAACCTGGAAGTTGTCTTACTAGCTATGTTCCCCTGCAGTCTGTAAGTTGTGCTACTAGCTATGTTCCCCTGCAGCCTGTAAGTTGTGTTACTAGCTATGTTCCCCTGCAGCCTGTAAGTTGTGCTACTAGCTATGTTCCCCTGCAGCCTGTAAGTTGTGTTACTAGCTATGTTCCCTTGCAGCCTGTAAGTTGTGCTACTAGCTATGTTCCCCTGCAGCCTGTAAGTTGTGCTACTAGCTATGTTCCCCTGCAGCCTGTAAGTTGTGCTACTAGCTATGTTTCCCTGCAGCCTGTAAGTTGTGTTACTAGCTATGTTCCCTGCAGCCTGTAAGTTGTGTTACTAGCTATGTTCGCTGCAGCCTGTAAGTTGTGCTACTAGCTATGTTCCCCTGCAGCCTGTAAGTTGTGCTACTAGCAATGTTCCCTGCAGTCTGTAAGTTGTGTTACTAGCTATGTTCCCCTGCAGCCTGTAAGTTGTGCTACTAGCTATGTTCCCTGCAGCCTGTAAGTTGTGTTACTAGCTATGTTCCCCTGCAGCCTGTAAGTTGTGCTACTAGCTATGTTCCCCTGCAGCCTGTAAGTTGTGCTGCTAGCTATGTTCCCTGCAGCCTGTAAGTTGTGCTACTAGCTATGTTCCCTGCAGCCTGAAAGTTGTGCTATTAGCTATGTTCCCTGCAGCCTGTAAGTTGTGTTACTAGCTATGTTCCCTGCAGCCTGAAAGTTGTGCTACTAGCTATGTTCCCTGCAGCCTGTAAGTTGTGCTACTAGCTATGTTCCCTGCAGCCTGTAAGTTGTGCTACTAGCTATGTTCCCTGCAGCCTGAAAGTTGTGCTACTAGCTATGTTCCCTGCAGCCTGTAAGTTGTGCTACTAGCTATGTTCCCTGCAGCCTGTAAGTTGTGCTACTAGCTATGTTCCCTGCAGCCTGTAAGTTGTGCTACTAGCTATGTTCCCTGCAGCCTGTAAGTTGTGCTACTAGCTATGTTCCCCTGCAGCCTGTAAGTTGTGTTACTAGCTATGTTCCCCTGCAGCCTGTAAGTTGTGCTACTAGCTATGTTCCCCTGCAGCCTGTAAGTTGTGCTACTAGCTATGTTCCCCTGCAGCCTGTAAGTTGTGTTACTAGCTATGTTCCCTGCAGCCTGTAAGTTGTGCTACTAGCTATGTTCCCCTGCAGCCTGTAAGTTGTGTTACTAGCTATGTTCCCCTGCAGCCTGTAAGTTGTGTTACTAGCTATGTTCCCCTGCAGCCTGTAAGTTGTGTTACTAGCTATGTTTCCTGCAGCCTGTAAGTTGTGCTACTAGCTATGTTCCCCTGCAGCCTGTAAGTTGTGCTACTAGCTATGTTCCCCTGCAGCCTGTAAGTTGTGCTACTAGCTATGTTCCCCTGCAGCCTGTAAGTTGTGTTACTAGCTATGTTCCCTGCAGCCTGTAAGTTGTGCTACTAGCTATGTTCCCCTGCAGCCTGTAAGTTGTGTTACTAGCTATGTTCCCCTGCAGCCTGTAAGTTGTGCTACTAGCTATGTTCCCCTGCAGCCTGTAAGTTGTGTTACTAGCTATGTTCCCTTGCAACCTGGAAGTTGTCTTACTAGCTATGTTCCCCTGCAGTCTGTAAGTTGTGCTACTAGCTATGTTCCCCTGCAGCCTGTAAGTTGTGTTACTAGCTATGTTCCCCTGCAGCCTGTAAGTTGTGCTACTAGCTATGTTCCCCTGCAGCCTGTAAGTTGTGTTACTAGCTATGTTCCCTTGCAGCCTGTAAGTTGTGCTACTAGCTATGTTCCCCTGCAGCCTGTAAGTTGCGCTACTAGCTATGTTTCCCTGCAGCCTGTAAGTTGTGCTACTAGCTATGTTCCCCTGCAGCCTGTAAGTTATGTTACTAGCTATGTTTCCCTGCAGCCTGTAAGTTGTGCTACTAGCTATGTTCCCTGCTGCCTGTAAGTTGTGCTACTAGCTATGTTCTCCTGCAGCCTGTAAGTTATGTTACTAGCTATGTTTCCCTGCAGCCTGTAAGTTGTGCTACTATCTATGTTTCCCTGCTGCCTGTAAGTTGTGCTACTAGCTATGTTCTCCTGCAGCCTGTAAGTTGTGCTACTAGCTATGTTCCCTGCAGCCTGTAAGTTATGTTACTAGCTATGTTTCCCTACAGCCTGTAAGTTGTGCTACTAGCTATGTTCCCCTGCAGCCTGTAAGTTATGTTACTAGCTATGTTTCCCTGCAGCCTGTAAGTTGTGCTACTAGCTATGTTCCTCTGCAGTCTGTAAGTTGTGCTACTAGCTATGTTTTCCTGTAGCCTGTAAGTTGTGTTACTAGCTATGTTCCCCTGCAGCCTGTAAGTTGTGTTACTAGCTATGTTCCCCTGCAGCCTGTAAGTTATGTTACTAGCTATGTTTCCCTGCAGCCTGTAAGTTGTGCTACTAGCTATGTTCCTCTGCAGTCTGTAAGTTGTGTTACTAGCTATGTTTCCTGCAGTCTGTAAGTTGTGTTACTAGCTATGTTCCCCTGCAGCCTGTAAGTTGTGCTACTAGCTATGTTCCCCTGCAGCCTGTAAGTTGTGCTACTAGCTATGTTCCTCTCCAGTCTGCAAGTTGTACTACTAGCTATGTTCCCCTGCAGCCTGTAAGTTGTGTTACTAGCAATGTTCCCCTGCAGCCTGTGAGTTGTGTTACTACCTATGTTCCCCTGCAGCCTGTAAGTTGCGTTACTAGCTATGTTCCCCTGCAGAGTGTATGTTGAGTTACTAGCTATGTTCCCCTGCAGCCTGTAAGTTGAGTTACTAGCTATGTTCCCCTGCAGCCTGTAAGTTGTGTTACTAGCTATGTTCCCCTGCAGCCTGTAAGTTGTGCTACTAGATATGTTCCTCTGCAGCAGGGAAGTTGTGCTAATAGCTATGTTCCCCTGCAGCCGGTAAGTTGTGTTACTAGCACTGTTCCTCTGCAGCCTGTAAGTTGTGTTACTAGCTAAATTCCTCTGCAGCCTGCAAGTTGTGTTACTAGCTATGTTCCCCTGCAGCCTGTAAGTTGTGTTACTAGCTATGTTCCCCTGCAGCCTGTAAGTTGTGTTACTAGCTATGTTCCCCTGCAGCCTGTAAGTTGTTACTAGCTATGTTCCCCTGCAGCCTGTAAGTTGTGCTACTTGCTATGTTCCCCTGCAGCCTGTAAGTTGTGCTACTAGCTATGTTCCCTTGCAGCCTGGAAGTTGTGTTACTAGCTATGTTCCCCTGCAGCCTTTAAGTTGTTCTACTAGCTATGTTCCCTTGCAGCCTGGAAGTTGTGTTACTAGCTATGTTCTATCAAACATGTTAAAGCATACTGAGCAAGTGAACTGTCATCTGGAATAATAAAAAAAATCCAACAGCTGCTTGTCACTCAGCTTCAACTTTGTGGTAGTCCAATACCATCCATTATCACAACTAATTATTGGCTGTCGATAATTCCTCCCTGAGTGTTAGGGAAAAGTTCACTAAATATGAGTGAAAGTATGAAAGTAGCAGAGGCAGTAGGAATGGTAGTACGACTGTTCTTAAAAGGGTATGTGCGTTACCTTCACCCCCGCCCCCCTCCCTTTTTTCTCCACCTGATGGAAGACTATAATAATGGAAGATCGCTAAACCCGTAGGATTATACAGCGCACGTAGGGGGATAGAAGGTATTCAGGTTCAATTCATGAAACCGGAGCACAGATCCAATTCCCTAGATCAAGAGCCCCTCACCAACGTCAAGGAACCTACCTTCATGGGCCCGGTGGGATGTAACAAGTGACCCTTGCTGACGTAGGAATGCCACTTGGCTTCCTGCTCTCATAACAAGTGGCCCTTGCTGACGTAGGAATGCCACTTGGTTTCCTGCTCTAATAAAAAGTGACTCTTGCTGACGTAGGAATACCTCTTGGCGCCCTGCTCTCATAACAAGTGGCCCTTGCTGACGTATGAATAGCACTTGGCTTCCTGCTCTCATAACAAGTGGCCCTTGCTGACGTAGGAATACCACTTGGCTTCCTGCTCTCATAACAAGTGAACCTTGCTGGCATAGGAATACCACTTGGCTTCCTGCTCTCATAACAAGTGAACCTTGCTGACGTAGGAATACCATTTGGCTTCCTGCTCTCATAACAAGTGAACCTTGCTGACGTAGGAATACCACTTGGCTTCCTTCTCTTATAACAAGTGACCCTTGCTGACGTAGGAATACCACTTGGCTTCCTGCTCTCATAACAAGTGACCCTTGCTGACTTAGGAATACCACTTGGCTTCCTGCTCTCATAACAAGTGACCCTTGCTGACGTACGAATACCAATTGGCTTCCTGCTCTCATCGAGTCCGTAAGTATTTATTTATTTATTTATTTGTAAATTTTAGCATACATACAGAGGTACAAAAAAATACAGGTAAGAGCAGCATGCCAAAGGCACTTATATGCATAGCATTACGGGCTGGCTTAAAATTAACTTAAGATTAACTAAGCAATGATGAAATCAGTGATAAGACATTATTGTAAACAGATAACTATAAAATACAAATGAGTATTACAAAGACAGGTCATATGGTTGCATGCATTGCTGTTCATTCAGGTAGTCTATTTAAAAAAAAAATAACAAAGTTAGGTTTAACATTTGTGCGATATAATTGTGAGTAACATTTAGGATATACAATTTATATGGTTCAGTTATTCAGTATTTATTTGGTTTTGAGTGAGTAAGTGAACTTTGAGAAGAGACTTGAATTTATAAACAGGTAGTGTTTCTTTTATATTTACAGGTAATGAATTCCAGATTTTAGGGCCTTTTATGTGCATTGAGTTTTTGCATAGCGTGAGGTGGACACGAGGAACATCAAAGAGTGATCTGTGCCTTGTATTATGGTCATGTGTTCTGTTGAGGTTGGCAAGGAGATGTTTGAGGGGAGGGTTAATATCAGAGTTAAGTGTTCTATGTATGTAATAAGTGCAATAATAAGTATGGATGTTTTGTATGGTGAGTAGGTTGAGTGTTTTGAATATTGGTGGAGTGTGCTGCCTGTAGTGAGAATTTGTTATTCTAACTGCAGCCTTTTGTTGGGTAATTAGTATGGTATTTGTTAAGTCGATTTTGTTATTTCTAATTTTTAACCGGACTTTACTATTACGATATTTTTTTTTTTTTATATTTTATTTAAAACTTCATGTACAAATATTAATAGGTACATATATAAAATAATGAACAAGGACAACATCAGTAAAACAATATATAAACACAAAACAATCCAGGCAACATCTGACAGTCTACTATATACAAGTTTTTAAAACATATCACAATTTAAGAAGGAATAAAGTTATAATAACAAAGGCCACAAAATGGCTATAAATAAAACTCCTAAAATTACAACCTCAACACAATAATGCACCAAGCTTAATGACAATCACCCATAATACCACTCACAACAAATACACCAGACCTACAATATGCTTTATTAAGAAACCTGTGCTGCAACACAGGTGACCCATCATCCCCCCCCCCCACTCAAACACACACATTGAAAACTAACCCTATCACCAACCTGAATAATCATGACATTAATTATCCTCAATTTAGGATTATTATGACACATGTCACTTGAGGAAACATTATATACAACCATGAATGGTACAGGACTACCAAAATTACAATACCTTAAATAAGAATAATAATAATAGGTAATTACGTCAAAACTGATGCTGGACCACGTTACAAAAAAAGGCAAAAATAACTCAGTGCTTCAAGGAAATAGTGAAAGGAAAACCCTCTCTAAGAAAATTCAAATTCAATTGCAATACCAGTGCAAGTGGAACATAATACTCTACCAAAGAAATATACATGTTATATAATTGATAGGTTATACATTAATACATGTTATATATTTAATCTGCTCCTTACACCTTCCCCATCAAGGGAACTAAGCAAAACTTATCTTGCACAACCTCTCATCTGGTCACACACTAGTACCTCCAATCACACCCAACCACATCACTGCATTCCCAAGGAGGTGAGCCCGTTGAAATCCCCTGAACCCCCCCCCCTTTTACCAACCTACTCACCCCGGCAGTTAAAGCCCCTTATAACGCCAATAAATTCCCTATTGTTAGTCCTCTATAACCCTCAGAAAAATACTCTTCCCACCTTTTCCCAAAAATGTCTCTATTGCGACACAAAGTTCGATAAAACGTCGCCACCAAAGTCCTTCTCAGCACATCCCCACCCACCTTCCCCCTCATACCCCATAAAACATATATGTAGTCCACGATGACATATGCTAAACCTCTTACCACACTCTCCACACCACTCATATCAAGACTCAACGCTCGCAATACCGACACACCTTGACCCCCCACCCTCACCACTACCTTACGCATCCATACCCTGATGCACTCCAAACCTTCACAAAAATAGACGACATGATACGCAGTCTCTTCCCCACTGCATCTGCCACACCCCCCACCCTCCATAACCCTCCTATCTCGGAGCATCGCTCCCGTTGGCAAAATCCCATGCAGGAAACGGTACATAACCTCACGCGCCCTAGGTCGTATCCTTAATTTACTAAATCTTCGCCATATTACATCCCATGCATACATGGGGTAGATCCCTTCAACCGGCGCCACTACATGTCTCTCTAACAATTTACACAAAGTTCCCACCTTTACTTTTCCTGGTTCCCTGGCTAACATTAAGGCGCGTAACACTGTTTCACATTCCTTCATTTCCGCCCCTCCATACCATTTCCTCATGTGAGCATGTACCTTATCTAGCTGACCCTCCCTCCATCCACCTGCACTCATCACTTCCCTCTTAATAAACACACATTTCACGCGCTTTCTCAAGTCCAACAAACCCAACCCTCCCCTACATACCGGCAATGTCACTACCTCCCTTCGCAACCAGTTGCACCCTGAACCCCACAAAAATTTGAACACCATTCTAAGAATACTCGTGATCGCCGTTCCTGTTAACGACATCACAGCCGAAACAAACCAGACTTTACTATATAGTAATACATTGATGACAATTGCACGTTGCCTAAGGGTTAAATGGTGAGGTCGCAGCATTCCCAACCGTCGCTGCACCTGTTCCACCATCCTATTCGAATTGCTAACCCTTGCAGCACTCAGGTCAGCCTCATACATGACACCGCAGATTTTCAGACTCCCGGTCCTCCGCTGCACAACATCACATCCCCAATCTAATCTCTCTGTCCACTCTCCCAGCCCCATGATCATTGACTTTTCCAGATTTACCTTCATCCCAGTAGCTCTCCCAAAAGTGTGTACAACTTCCCCCAAAAGTCCTAACCGTGTCTCCTCACTTGCCAAAATAGTGGTATCATCAACATAGCCCACCAAACCAGGCCACGGCTTCAGCTCACCATCCCTCCCCCCCGTCCTTAGACGATCCTCCACCATCCTATAAAAGGGATCCTGAACACATGCAAACAATATTTGTGATAAAGGACATCCCTGCCGAAGACCCCGCTCCATGTTGACTCCCCCCCCCACACACCCATTGATTTGCACCCTTACCTTCGCGTTTGAGTACAACGTATCCACCCACCCCACTATTTCTTTGCCAAACCCCTGTCGTAGGAGAATATCCCTCAAAGCCTTTCTTTCCACCCTATCGTAAGCCCCTTGCCAATCCAACGCCACCAACGCCCCTCTTACCCTTTCCATGTCCTCCAGGAACCCCTTGATAATCCCGTGGCCCACGCTCATTGACCTACCAGGTAAACCAAACTGAGACTCAAACACGACCCTCCCCATAACACATTTAAGCCGATTCCCAAGAATTTTCGCAAATAATTTATAATCAGCACAAAGCAACGAAATGGCTCGGTAATCCCGAAGGATACTATGCTGTTTACCCTTTGGGACCAACACCACCACCGCCGTTGCCTGAGATTCTCCCATCTTACCTCCGTCTTTCATGGCATTCATTAACCTTACTAGGAAACCCCTAAGCAGACCCCAGTGCTGTACATAAAATTCGCTTGGTAAACCATCGATCCCGGGTGCCTTACCCTTCCTCATGTCCATAAGGGCTCTCCATATTTCCCCCTCCTCAATGACCCCACCCAGTGCCTCCCGATCACTCCTCCCCAGTTTGCACGGCACATACTCACATACCTTCCCAAGAACCTCACCATCCACCCCACTACTTTTCCCGTATTGCTCAAACCATCTATCTGCATATGCACTCATCCCCTTGGTGTCCCTTAATACCTGACCCTCTCTAAAACCCCCCACAAAAGATATGACTTGCAAACCCGGTATTGTAGTCGTTCGCTGTCGTACCTTCTGTCCTCGCAGCACACAAGCTGATGGCTTGTCGCCCCAGAGTACTTCGTCCAACCCCGCCTGTACCCGTACAGCTGCAAAACGTTCTTCTTGCAAATCCCATATTCTGTCCTTCAACATGTGTATATCCTCCACCGGGTACACCCCGGCCACCGCCCCCCCCTCGTAACAATTCCGTAATCTAGATTCTAAGTAATTTGACAAACCATACCACAATTGATTAATGCGTTTGCCCTCCCTCACATAAAATTGACGTATTCGTAACTTAGCCACACTATCCCACCATCCTACCTCATCTTTCTCAGTCCTTCTGTCGGCACAGAGCTGTTCCCAAAATATTGCAAACGCTTCCACTCCCTCCCTATCCCCCAAAACCATCGTGTTCAGTTTCCAATAACTTCCCTGCCTACGAGCCAAAGCATCCCATCCCACCTCCACTAATACCGCCCTATGATCGGAAGACACCATCTCAATAGTTTTAAAAGACTGTACCAAAACCCTCTGAGATAAATATAACCTGTCCAAACGAGCCGCATATCCCCTTCTTATAAACGTATGTTCCACCTCCCACAGACCTCCGCCGAAAGCATCACGTAACTGAAGATCTCTAAGCAGGCCCCCCAAGACTGAGGAAAAATATCCCTCTCCTCTGGGTTCCACGTCTGTCCTCTTAATTACACAATTCCAATCCCCCCCCCCACAATCGCCACAGACGGTAACGTGCGTAGGTAATACACGAGCTCCTCCCGCACAAAATCCATCTTCACTTTCACGTCACTTTCTGCTGGGGCATACACACACACGAACGCCACTCTCTCTCCCATCCACCATCCTTCCACACGTAATACTCTCCCCCCTCCCCCCTTACGATATTAACGAAATATGCATTTCTTCTCACCATTTCTTTTAAAGGCTGACTTCAGTCTATCATACGAGTGTCTGCTTGTCAGGTTTGCAATTTTGTTTTTCCCCGTCTTGGTTTGCGGGTTGGGTCACCCAACACGAAGCGAGACAAGGGCAATACAGATCTTGCACACATCAGACTTAAACTGGTATCTGTACCTAAATGGTCCACTTCCACTCGTAGTTGCCATGTAGTCTTCTAAATACCATCCTAAAGTCGTCCTCCAATTACCACCCCACCAAAGTTTCATGGTGGTTCACGACTGGAGAGACTACTGCTTCGGAAATGTTGTCAGAGGATCCCCGTACCTCAGTTCTCCCTAATCCCGGCTCATGTTGGGGTTACAACAGTCACGTCCACCTGTGACACCATCCGCCATCAACGTTCCACACCACAATTCTAAGTTACCCAGAACATCGGCACATCACTTTATTATTCACATATTAACTATGTACATATTAGCCTTGAGTCACTAAATATATAAATATACCATACCCCCGGCCGGGATTGAACCCGCGGTCATAGAGTCTCAAAACTCCAGCCCGTCGCGTTAGCCACTAGACCAGCTAGCCACAATAAGATTCATCCAACTAGGTATATTTCTACACCATAGGAAAGTTAGCACAGGCACCTCTGTGACCACAAATGCTAACTTTCCTATGGTGTAGAAATATACCTAGTTGGATGAATCTTATTGTGGCTAGCTGGTCTAGTGGCTAACGCGACGGGCTGGAGTTTTGAGACTCTATGACCGCGGGTTCAATCCCGGCCGGGGGTATGGTTTATTTGCAATCGTGTCATTACGATTTCTTGAGTTATATAAATATATATTTAATTTTTCATTCTTTGCTTCAGTTAGGATTAATTTCATGTTCGTGTTTTATATTCTATAAAAAATCTACATCAATAAAATTGCTTATCTTACTATGTTATCATTGATTTTTTCTATCTTTGCATTTCCATAAGAAGGAATCGACCTCATCAAATATTCTACCTTCTCACTGGCAACTTTACTCAAATTTTAAGTTACGCACGTTTGATTTTTTTTTTACCCCGCCTTCACTGTCATTACCTGGTACTCAGCCTTCACTGTCATTGCCTGGTACTCAGCCTTCACTGTCATTATCTGGTACTCAGCCTTCACTGTCATTACCTGGTACTCAGCCTTCACTGTCATTACCTGGTACTCAGCCTTCACTGTCATTACCTGGTACTCAGCCTTCACGGTCATTTCCTGGTACTCAGCCTTCAAGGTCATTACCTGGTACTCAGCCTTCACTGTCATTACCTGGTACTCAGCCTTCACGGTCATTACCTGGTACTCAGCCTTCACGGTCATTACCTGGTACTCAGCCTTCACTGTCATTACCTGGTACTCCAGCGAAGTCAACAACGCAAAATCAAACCATTTGGGCCAAACATTTAAATTTAAGGCGGTATTACCACCACGGATAAATCTAACTATTTATATACACAATAACCAATAATCTCAATAACAAAACTTTTGTCCTTCCTAGCTTTCCAAGGCTGTAATTTGCATGTTAGTCACTAGCAGGAAGAATACCTTATTCTCTAAAACGTGCATAGTAATATGCAGCCATTATGTACTTTTTTTTCCAAAACCTAACCAAACCTATCATAACCTAGACCAGTCGTAAAACTCTGTATGGTTAGGCTGTGTAACATTACGCAACATTGTTAACAAATAATCCGCACTAGGATACAAATTTACGAGTATGACAACGTTTGACAAAACCAACCTAAGCAGAAGACAACAAAAATACAAAAAGTGTGAAGAGGTTAGTAGAAGAGATAAAGGCCAGGTTTATTAAGTGACGAGTTTTCTGAAGTTTAGAGAATCTGACAATGTAATGAAAAAGAACATTTACAGAGAACCTGAACTAGACTAAGATTCATGGTTTGTAATGTGATTCTTCAACAAGATGGCGTCTGTGAAGCTAGAAAGGTAGTTTTGGAAGAGGACCTGTTAATAGAATGACAAAAATGTCTAACATAGCAGAAAAGAGCATTATTAGTGTCTGCAAGGTACTAGCAATGCTGATATCGACCAAATGTGAAAAATAACACTTGCTTACAATCAATGACATGTATTAAAATTCAAAGTTTCGTCACTCATGGTTAAACGTTTCATGTTTAACCATGACTGACTTTCTAACAGCTCTTGTTGAAACATCTCTTATACATAGTCCAGGTTTTCACTCTACAGATGCCTTCCTGAAATTCAGATTCAAGAAGGATATAGGAAAGCACTGGTTTGGTAATAGAGTTGTGGATGAGTGGAACAAACTCCCGAGTACAGTTATTGAGGCTAAAACGTTGTGTAGTTTTAAAAATAGGTTAGATAAATACATGAGTGGGTGTGGGTGGGTGTGAGTTAGACCTGACTAGCTTTGCTGCTGGGTCTGGCACAGTGTTCCATGCTTGAGTGGGGATGACCGGACTGGGTGGGTCATTGGGATAATCCGCAGGGTGGGCCATTGGTTTAATCCTGGGGATGGGACACATGGACCTGCTCCGCGTGGGTCAGTAGGCCTGTTGCAGTGTTCCTTCTTTCTTATGTTCTTATGTTCTTATTACATTGTCAAGTGCTCTGAACTTCGAACACTCGTGACTTGACCTCACCTTCGTCTCCTGTTTTCCTTATCGTTTCACTATGCCTATATTATCATTACCTTTCCTATCTTCTACTTAGATGGGTTCCGTCCTGTTTGTCCCACAGCAGCTCTCCTGCAGTACTCCTATGTTTTTATAGACTACCTCCATTATTACTGCTACTATTTCTTCGCTAATACAACACACTGCACACCAACACTTTCATCCTCTTTCTATCACTAAATTTCCCCGCAGCCTCTTGCATATATTCCACCCTCCGCCCCCATTAACTTTACGCTTCATTCTGTGAGCCTCCTTTGCCACTCGGGATGCGGCCACTTGTGCCAGGAATCTCTCATGAATCAGAACTTTGGGAGTTGAGAGCCTTATGCCAACGAGAACACCGGCCCTGATATACCAGAGCTTTAACCCTGACTCCTGCTCCAGCACCTTTGCTACTCCTTAC
Organism: Cherax quadricarinatus; assembly: GCF_038502225.1. NCBI lineage: Eukaryota > Metazoa > Arthropoda > Malacostraca > Decapoda > Parastacidae > Cherax > Cherax quadricarinatus. The sequence goes on along the minus strand of NW_027197082.1, from coordinate 54,935 downwards.
TAGCTCTGTGTGAGTGGGAAAGGTAGTAGACGAATCTGCAGTGTTGGAGATGACTCACACTATCGTAGACACTGGACCAAAGGCACTACTTGTACTAAGACATTCAGTGCTCCAGCTAGACGGCATCTACGACGATTGTAGCTAACTGCTACACCACTGCTGACCTTGCTACTGGCAAGACACAGTCGCTCTGCACTCCAGAAGTCGTCCTTCGATCCCCACTGGGGAGGGGAATTTATGTTCTACAAGCGCCACTTCTTTTCTCAGTTCTGTCGCATTGTGTGTAAATCAAGCCTGTGAATGGAGTAATCAATGACTCCTCGAAGCTAGCTTTAGCTACCACCGTTAGGAGGTCAAATTTTCGGCAATCCACTTTCTGAGGGACTCCGTCATTGTTGTCTGCACAGACGACACTGAAGCATCAAAACTCAAAGACGACTCTTCAATCTAGACTACAAACACAATTCATCATATCCCCGTCTCCATTCTTGAAGGCGAAACGATCTACCTTTGTGAAAAGGCTTGACAAGATCGTCACGTCTCTCTCAACTGAAGACATCTATCGAGAAACAAAGCATTTGGGCCCCTGTAGACATCACCTAGGTCCCTAACGCTTCATCAACAATAAAGATCATTTTCTCAAACATCTCCATGGCTGCCCAAGCTCTGTCTGAAGGACTGGCCATCTCGCATTATCACATCCACCCAAGCCATATAGAACTAGAACACTTCACACGTCTCCCATTGCTGGGCCTGTTACTCCTATAATCACACCACCAAAAACTGCCGAATCAAAGATAAGAAGTTCCGTTCTTAATGTGGGAATGATAGACACGAATTCAGATCCTTCACCATCACTACGGCTCCAACATGTCTTAACTTGCAGCTAAGTGCCCAGTCAGAAAAGAAATAATATCGGAGAAAACTAATGATCTAAAGAACACCTCCAATTCACCGACATACGCTGCAATAACCAAACTACGTCTGTGGACACTCCTCTCCAGTGCTGTTCTTCGCCTGTCCAGTCTTCTTCCAGGCTCACCCCACAGGGTCTTACCTAAACTCTTTTGTCTTGGGCTGAAGACGACTCACCGTGTCCTTTTCAAAGAACTGCTCCCGAAATAGAGCTGACAAACTCCGGCCTTCCTTCAGGAGACAGTGACAGGTCACCATCTGGCAAAGACCTGCATCTGGACTTCGTTCCTGGCGAATATATTATCTGCTCCGGCCCGAACGCCGGTGGTGGCTGCAATGGAGTCGACTAAGAGACAAGAGCCTAATACGAGTGTAGGGCTGTATTGGGAAGTACACCAGACCCAAAGAACACTCACCTTGCTCTTGTCACAGTCTGCCACTGTCATAGCGCTGTAAAAAGCACTTCACTTGATAAATTAGACACATGTGCAGCACTTGCGTATCTTTATTGTCGAAACTTTTTGCCACTCACTGGCTTCATCAGTCCAAAACAAAGACGACAGTTTGAAGAACGATAGGAGCTTGAGACAATCAGTCCCTCCGCCTGAAGTGGACATAATCAATCCATTAATTATGATAAGAATACAGCATCAGTGCGAAGAGCTTATATAGTGATTACATCGACTCCAGGCTCAGGGAATCATCATTCATTCTCTCTACACGACTTGCTAAAGGCCTTAAGTCGAACCGAAACGTCGTCATAAGTTTGTCTCCTAATTGCTGGTTATTTATGTATTGGTCAGTCACGGTATTTTAATTTTTATACATACAGTCTTTTCCTGTAAACAGAGACTCAGTGTTGCGATCCAGAGAGGAAATGCCTGCAGCATTCTGGGTACGCGGCCCACCGCCGGGGAGCTGGAGTTGTTATATATGTTTCACTTTCTATTGTATTTTTGTGAATGTTTTGTCAACGTATTTTCCCTGAAGCAAGTTTATTCTTTTCTCTGAGGATGAGGGACCCCAAATCGACTCGTTGTTCAGAGCCCCACCCAGTTCAAATGGACATCATACCAGACCCGGAGCCTCCCGTCTCGCAGCCGATTCCCCCCCCCCTAATTCTCCTCAACCCCAGCCTCGGCCTGTCTCCACTCCAGGACCCTTCATGTCTGAGGGTCCCGCTTTCTCACTCTCGCCTGCCTGGGCTTTATTCCTCCACTCTATCCTCCTGGTGGAGGAGGTGCTACATTCTTACCTCCAGGGCACCTCTTTTGTGACTGCATGTCTCTCGGTTCTCCCTCGCCTTATTAGGCTGCTTAGTTCACACACGTGAACCTTTCTCACCCCTCTGGTTTTCTTCTTTGGAACGCACGTTCTGTACTGGGGAAGCTTCCAGACCTTCAGAGGTATCTGGCTGAGGTACAGCGACTGGTGGTGGGTCTCTCTGAGACATGGTTACGCCCTCGACATTCTCTTCGGATGCCTGGTTTCACTGTTTACCATAGGGATCGCCTTGCAGGGAGCGGAGGTGGCCTAGCTCTTCTTGTACGCAACCAGCTCCAGAGTACGACCCTCTCTCTCCAAGCCTATGAGAATGGAGTGTTGGAAACTCTGGCTGTGAGAGTTGCATTGGGCACTCAGTTGTGCAACATACTCCTAATCTATAATCCGGGCAGGTCAGTTACACAAAGTGAATTTACCTATTACTTTGGACAACTCCGTGGTTCTACGCTTGTGATAGGAGACTTTAATGCAAGGCACCAGTTCTGGGAGCCATCCATTTCTTTGGGATCAGTGAATCCCACAGGTAGGGCCCTGTTCCAAACCCTCCTCACATCTCACCTTTCGTTGCTCACACCACCAGGTTTGGAGACTAGAGTGGATCCTTATACCGGGAGAGTTTCTACCCTAGACCTCGTTCTTGGGTGTGGATATTTTACTACAGCTACTGTTACTGTAGGCCCCTTCATGGGGAGTGACCATCTTCCAGTCCTTACTTCTACAAATGAGGCCTTAGCAGTGCCGGTGACGGCAGTTCGTTCGCGGTGGAAAATCACCCAGGCTGGTTGGACAAGCTATAATCGGGCTCTTGCTGATTACAGCCTGCCTCAGGACTCATTGCTGGACGAGGCTGTAATCACCCTGTCCTGTATACCAGGGAGTGCCCCAGGGATCTATTCTTAGCCCACTCCTTTTCTCTCTCTTTTTGTTGGATCTCCTTTCCATCCAGGGAGTGCATACCCTGGTGTATGCAGATGATGTGGCCCTTATGTGCAGTGCCCCAGCTTTACTGACAGCACAGGAAACACTTCAGGGTGCCTGCAATGCATAACATCATGGGCCACCACCTGGGGTTTGGAGGTTAGTGACACTAAGTCCTTGCTCTTATGCTTTACTAGACGCCTACTCACCACTCTTCCATCAGTCTCATTGAACCAGACACCAATCCCTTTGGTCTCTTCTCATCGTTGGTTGGGAGTCACCTTGGATGCACCATTCTTGACATGGAATAAACACATAGCGGCCCTTCACCTTTCGTGTGCACGTCACATTGCACTTATGCGCCGGATCTCTGGCACCAAGTGGGGGGCGGATCGAGACCTTCTCTATAAGTTCTATATAGCTATGGTTCGCAGCAAGCTCACTTATGCGAGTGAGGTGTATGGCTCGGCTTCTTCCTCCTCTCTTCATCGCTTAGACATTCTCCAGAATTCAGCCATCCATAATATGCTGGGGGCATTCCCTTCCACCCCTATCACAGCCTTGGAGGCAGAGTCCGGGATAGTCCCTCTCTCATCGGTGAGGACAGCGAGGAACTGTTTACGACTCCATCATATGGCCTCTCTGCCTTGTACTCACCCCTGTCGCCTCTCTTCACAGATGTGGGAGACAGCCTCTGTCTCCCCACGTTTGGCTCAGCCTTCCTTTGTAGCCAGGGCCCAGCGTTCCCTGTCCTGCCTTACTCTTCCTGCACTTGTGATGACTCCCTTCCCTCTCCACTCTCTGGCACCCCCCTGGCTGGACCTGATACGATACATTCACCTGGATTGGCACTATAGGAACAGGGAACCCCCTCAGTTGCATTTCTATTTGAAGAGTTTCGCTCTGTTACATAAGGTTCTTCATTCTCCATCTACACGGATGGCTCGGCACGGTCCTCCCCCCTTCCACATCTGCGGCCTTCTGCACTAATCTCTCCCTGTGTCAAACATGGTGGTTGGACCCTCCTCATTCTGTTCTGGCAGGGGAGCTCACATTGCCCCACAACTATTGGTTTTCTTCTCAGATTCCCAATCTTCCCTGGCACTTTTGTGCTCTGCCCGTCCACGATCACTGCACGTCCTCGTTCGTTGGACACAATCTCTCCTGCGCTTCTTGTGGAGCCCAGGTTGGAGCATCTCCCTTCAGTGGGTTCCCGCCCATGTTGGAATCTGGGGTAATGAAGTAGCAGATCGGGCGGCTTCCCTCGTGCACACACTTCCTACTGTTACCCCTCTTGCCCTGGGCCACAGTGATTTCACAAGGGCTGTTCAGAAGGGAATCCATCATCAGTGGCAAGAGGGCCTTGCACATTCCCTCTCTTCTTCGGCGTTGGGCTCTGTCCGAACTTTTAATGGCCCCTGCCCTTGGGCTCACCATCCCAACCGCTCAGTGGACGTTGCACTGACTCGCCTTTGAGTCGGGCACTAGTGACTGGCGGCTCATCTATATTGCCTTCGGATGATGGACTCTCCGTGCTGCCCGTGGTGTCCCTCACAGCCTGAGACAGTGGAACACTTCCTGTTGTGGTGCCCATGTTATCACTCTGTACGGACTACTCTCAGTGCGGCCTTGTGCACACTTTCACTCTACCTGTCCTCCTCAGTGGGGAGGGGTTTCGCCCTCTGGACCGTCAGGAGATATTGGCCTGTACCTACTCCTTCCTGCTGGCTTCAGGGCGTATCAGAGACATATGATACATAGTTATTACTCAAGACATTCTTCCACTTTGGTCGATATTCCCTCTCCTAGCGCTGGACGGAAAGGCTCGATATGGCGTATGCTGTCAGTGGCCCTGAAACCCAACAGAAGAAGAAGACAGTTCTAGGGGTGGTACCTCCTTATATATTAAATAAATATATATATATATATATATATATATATATATATATATATATATATATATATATTATATATGTATATATACAGTAGGGCACCGCTTTACGGCGTTCCGCTAATACGGTCATTTCAAATTATGACCAAAACTCGCTATACGGCTCCCCCCACCTGACTTTCTAACTATGGTCACCACGCCCCACCCTGTTTGTTTACATTCTCTGTGAGATCCGTAAGCACTAAGTCTCTCCATTATGTCTGGAAGTTCCAAAATTTTAAGTGTTTTTAAAAGTTATTTCATATTTTATATATGCTCTGATAATTATACTTATGTATACCTGTACTTAAATAAATTTACATACTGTGCTGGCGTGCAGGTACACATTAAAATCAGTAGAGTGTCTTATGTCTCCAGAAGTCATATTAGTAATGATAATAATAATCATCGAGTCTCATTAAATGTCGTATATTACGTTGATATACATATTTTCATTAATCCATCTATGATATTTTTTTCAAAATTATATAATAAACACGATGCATAACATATAAAGATGATAAATACACCCCACAGTAGAATAAATAAACATAAATATGAGATGTGGGAGCAGACGACTTGCACAAGTGACGCCATATTAGAAATAATAATAATAATCACCTAGTCTCATTAAATGTCGTATATTACGTTAATATACACATTTTCATTAATCCATCCATGATATTTTTTTTTCAAAATTATATAATAAACATGATACATAACATATACAGATGATAAATAAACCCCACAATAGAATAAATAAACATAAATATGAGATATGGTAACCAGATAACTTGTACAAGTGACGCCAAGAATAACATTTTCTCTAATCTAACACGAGAAAATGTATTACTGGGGGTAACTGTAGAAAATTATTCCTTTCGTATGTATGCAAGTTTATTCAGGTATAAACAAATACAGTTACATAGATTATCATACATAACAGCATATGTGTAGAGAACCCAGGATAACCCAAAAAAGTCAAACAGAGTGACTTATTTCCATTGCCTTCACTCAGAGCGTCCTTTCTTCTCAAAATGATGTTACATGAGAATGGGAGTGTTCTTCTTTATTTATTCTACCGTATCAATGTAGAGACTATCTGTACACAATGTAACTTGTACACAAACCAGACAAGTACACTTTGTTTACAAAACTTACCTTCGCCTGGTTTGTTTACATAACTCTGTGCCTATCCTCTCTCATGCACTCATTCTTTCTCTGTCATTTATTCGTTTTATCTCATTTACTTACTCCTGACCCTACATTAAGACTACAAATATTTTAAGGTAAGTAATGAGTAAACTGTATATGCATTTTATCGCTCTGGGATGCTTAGTTATATGTTGTCGTCTTATATAAAGTTTTCGCGTTTTTTGTTTTAAATCATTTATGTATACCATCCATGTACACTGTGTTTTTTAAATAAAATATAAAAAAATAACATATTTCACTCATTCTAGTGTATATATAAAGTATCTATTTTATTAATATTGTTTATTATGTCATATTAGATGAATTGTGATAGATAAATAAGCCGTAGAGTTGATATTAGGGAAATATTCAAGTTTTTTGTCATGCCTGGAATTCCACTGAGACGGATTAATTCTATTTCAGGTAAATTGAATGAGGAAAATTGACTCTACAAACGAGCAAATCCAGATGCGAGCTAGGTCATGGAATGGATTAAACTCGTAAATAGAGGTTCCACTGTACTGCTAATAATAATAATGAAGAGGGTTCTTGAAGGGTAAAGACTTCAATAATAATATTAACCCTTTGACTGTCGCAACCCTAATTCTGAAACTGTTTCCCTTTGGCATTCGTCTCTCAACCTGTGGGCTGAGAGGACACTTGCTGAGCCTGCTCCTGCTTACACCTGGTGGCGAACCGTGTACTACAGTACGCAAGATGGCGGATCGTCAGGGTAGAAGAGTAAACACGGTCTGTGTTGAATTCATTCGTGGCTCTCCCAGTGGTGCAACGATGCATGTCTTGTTGCCTACCATTATTCGCGACGTCTACAGCATCTCCAACGAGGAACTCTATGGTGTGGCTCTCAATGGGATGTCGAGGTTTTTTTGTAAAATTCGCAATACTCCAAAATACTCCAAGATTGTGGAAGCTTTTCAAGAGAGGAAAATGGCGGTGAATTCAGCCGTAGAGGTATGCCTGCATGACGTCTCCACATACGTCACCTGGGTCAAAGTAAGGAATGTGCCTTTCGAGGCGGAGGAGTATGTTATTCGGAAATTTTTGGTAGATACGACACGGTACATGCAGTGACCAAGGTAGTGTGGAGGGAGGGCCCATACGAGGGGCTCCCGAAAGGCTCCTGTACCCTCAAGATGACATTAAAACAGCCGATTCCATCTTACGTTCATCTAGAACACTACAGCACCCAAGTTTTTGTTCACTACGCAGGCCAATGGAAGACATGCAGGTTATGCAACTCGTATGACCATATGGCTGCTCAGTGCTCCAGACGCCTGGTCGTACGCATCCAGGACCCTTCTCCTGTGGTCCTAAGAACCGAAACCTTTGATCTGGAGACTGGTCCCTCGCCTGAACAAGGACCTAAGCTTTGGAGTGAGGAAGTACAACAAGAGGAGACGCGGTCTATGGGGTGTGCCACCCTGTCAGTGGACACTACCTGTGGGGCCTACGGAGCCTGTGGAGTTGTCACAGGAAAGTTTGCTGGAGAACGTGCTAAACGATCTGGATGGGGCAGAGCATAGCCCACACGTTCCACCGGAGTGTCAAAAAGCGGTGAAGGATGATTCGCCAAATATTGGAGACCTGGACGTGACTACAATGACACGGTTGCATGAGGTGGTGGTGGAAGTCCACCAGGAGGCTTTGTCTGGTGAGGAGATGTTTGTGGAAGGTGGTTCCCACAAACAGACGGCAGGAGTGTCGGATATGGATGAGGTCCTGACATTGGGACAGCATCCAGGGAAGAAATTATGGTCGAAAGTGGCTGAGGCACCTCTTGAAGACGGGGTTGTGGCAAGCACCCAGCATATGGGTAGGGCACGAGGGAGTGAGGGGGGCCTTGGGAAGTCAAAGGTCAAAGAAGGTCAGTGTAATGTATGTGTGGGAACGGGAAAGACCCACAAACATAGAGGAAAAACCTCCTTTTGTGAATTCAAGTGTGTTACCATCAATGTAAATGGCCTGCGGGCAGAGTTTAAGTGTGTGTGGATGGAGTGGTTCTTGCGCAGGTACACTGTGGACGTATGTTTCATACAAGAACACAATTATAAGTTTGGGCGAGAGTTACGGTTAAAAGGCTACCAAATGTATGTTAGCAGTTCTTTAAAATTAAAGGGTGGGGTAGCTATAGCGGTGAAGGAGTCCAACCCTTAGTGTGTCTTGAGATGGGAGGAGGGGGGAGGTGGGAGGGAGGTTAGGGTAGATGGGTACTGGGGTGAGGTGAGGGTTTGTTTTATTGGCGTTTACATGCCTGCGGAAAGCAACACTAAAGTTAAAATAGATTTTGTGAGGGAGGCTTTAACGTTTTACACTCGGGGCTTGCCATTCATTACCGTCATGGGTGGAGATTGGAATTGTGTTATCCGCCATGGCGATGTTGAGCCGAGGGGGGCGGGGTGCGTTTTACCTGTCTTACGGAATCTGCTGTGGGATGCAGGGGTTTATGATGTGGTGGGGCGGGGTGGGTGGGGGGTGGAGCATACGTTCGTTCGCAGGGGCTATGCGGCCCATCTGGTTAGACTTTATGTAACACAAGGAATTAGAGTTGGGCACATACAGACTTTTGATGTGGGGTTTTCAGATCACCGTGCAGTGCTAGCAGACTTGGACTGGGATGGAATGATCAGGGTTTATCCAGGTTATTGGAAACTGAACGTGCGGCTATTGGAGGGGGAGGGGGATGGGTCTGCTTTTCAGGACTGGTGGAAGAATATCTGGGAAACTCGACGGGCAGGTGAATGTTTGTTGGAATGGTGGGAAACGCGTACCAAACCTGGAATAGCGAGTTATTATAAGAAGCGAGGAAAAGAGGAGGCGAGGTGGAGGTATGGGCTGCAAAACTATCTGGAGGGGCAGCTAAATGATTACTATGTGGGGGGCAGGAGTAGTAGGTATGACAACATTGAACTTCTTCGTAGTCGACTTGCAGAAATTCACAATGAATGTTTCAATGCGGTTAGAGTCAGAGCAGGTATGGAAGAAGTGCTGTGGGGTGACAAGCCTTCGGGTTGTGTCTTGCGCAAATTTAGGGTCAGACAACAGGCGATGTCCCTTTTGCAATTGGAAGTATGCACTGGTTTGGGTGGTTACCTGCCGGGTCAAGCACTCCTCACCATGGACAGCATGAGTTTTTATGCTGATCTATGGTTTGGGGAAAAGCTCCGGCGGGGAGTAGGGGGGGGTCCATGCGGGTGGCCTAGTGAGGAGGGATTTCAGAAAAGTTATAAGTGATAGAGATAGAACGGTTCTAGAAGGTAGAATTCGAGTGGAGGAGGTAGAGGAGGCGATTTTTAGTATGAGTAAAGGAAAGGCACCAGGTATAGATGGCATTTCGAATGATTTTCATAGGGCGCATTAGGGAAGTATTAAGCATTGTTTGGTTGATGTATTAAATTGCATGCTCACGGAGGGGAGGTTAGGTATGTCACAAAGTATGGGGGTAGTTGTGTTGGTGCCCAAAAAGGGAGGGGGAGGGGTCTGAGTGCATATAGAGCAATATCTCTTATGTGCTTGGACTATAAAATCTTTGCAAAAGTTTTAGGAAACAGAATGAGGAAGGTTATGGGGTCGGTTATTCACGAGGGACAGCTAGGCATACCAGGTAGGAGCATGAGAGATGGACATGTACATATTAGGGAGTTTTTGGAGGAACGTCAAGGATGGGGGTGTCCTCGGGCTTGACTGGCAAAATGCTTATGACTGTGTTGATAGGGATTTATTAAGGCTTATTTTATTGAAGCAGGGTTTTGGAGAGGGGATTGTAAGATGGGTTGATACCTTGTATGTCTCGGCTATGGTACGCGTACAGGTAAACGGTAAATTGGGGCAGCCGGTCCGTATGGAAAGGGGTTTGAGGCAAGGGTGCCCTCTCTCCCAGCTGCTTTTTTCTTGCATGCAAAACCCCTTTTATGAGCTGGAGGATGGTGGTTTGAGGATATATGGTCACAATTTTTCCAAGTGGCCATTGGGACCTCGGACCATCATTGTCGATAATCACTATGTCACCAGGTCTTAAGGACTTATGATTTTCAGGAACACCAGCTCCATAGAAGTGTTCTCTCAATGAGGTGGGATAGTCTTCTCGCCAAATTTTCTCCCAACGTTCAATCACTTTATTAAGGTGTTTGAATTGACGTCTGAGTTGCTCCGGTTGGAAATAAGTAGGATCCTCTATGATTTCTTTATCATTCATGGGAGGAACAGGTTCGAGCCTTCTGCCATGGAGTAAATGAGATGGACTTAACACTTCTAAATTGTCCAGATCATCGGTAACATAAGTTAGAGGTCTGTTGTTGACTCTATTTTCTGTTTCAGTCACAACTGTACGGAATTCTTCTAAGTCTATTCTCTGACGATGAAGAGTCTTCCTTAAACAACGTTTTACAATGCCGACCATTCTTTCATAATATCCGCCGTGCCATGGAGATTTAGGAGGAATGCATCTCCAACGACAACTACGTTGATTCAGCATCTGTTGTACTTCTGGTTGATCAAAGATCTTGCTTATATAAGCAGCACCAGCAACAAAGCTCGTTGCATTATCTGAAATCATCAGTCTGGGACATCCCCTTCTGGCTGCAAACCTTCTGAATAATTTGATAAAGGTTTCAGCAGACATGTCAGGGGCTACTTCTAGATGTACTGCTCTAGTCGTAGCACAAGTGAACAAACTGATGTACACCTTGATGGGAACTTTGTCAACTGTTTTGGTTAAAATTATTGGTCCAGCGTAATCTACACCTGTCACCTCAAATGGAGTGATATGACAAACTCTTTCAGAGGGATATGGAGGTGGACCTGGATACTGACATACTCGCATATCGTAGTGACGACAAGTAATACAGTCCCTTATTTATTTTTTCACACCTTGTCGACCTTGAGGTATCCAGTAGGATTGTCGTATATGACAAAGTGTGTCAGCTACCCCACCATGTAGCACGTTACTGTGGGCGTTTTAAACAATCAGTTTTGTTAGCCAATGATTCTTGGGGATCAATATTGGATGTATGGCTTCTTTAAGTAGTGAAGAATTATGAATTATTCCTCGACATCTTATAATCTTTTCTGAGTCGAGATGAAGTCCTAAAGAATTAATCATGGCAGGTTTCTTTGGGGATTTATCATGTGTTTCTAGAAATTTATATTCTGTATAGAAAACATCTTTCTGTATTAGTTTCACCCAGTATTTAATGGGTTCAAGACATTCATAATCAGGTTTTATTCCTTTAATGAATTTAAAACAAGAGCTGTAACTCTTAAGAGTTTACCCAAAGATGAGTATTTAGATCCATCAATGACTCTTTCTGTTGTGTCTGCAGTATTTACACAACTTATTTCTGCTGTGTTCAAGAAAACTGTTTCTTCTGGCATAATGTGAGCTTTTTGCTGAGGCCAGTTATTTTCATTAGAGAGCCAGTTCGGTCCGTGGAGCCATTATTTATTATCCACAAATTTCTTGAGTGGGACACCACGTGACAACATGTCAGCTGGATTCTCTTGGTTAGAGACGTGGAGAAAGAGATAATCTCTCTGCATCTCTTTTATTTCTGCTACTCTGTTCTGTACATAGACCAACTTACTCTTATTATTTCTTAACCACTGGAGAACTGCTTCATTATCACTCCAGATCACGGTTTTTTCAATAGTGAGATGATCAAGTACTTTGTTGAGATAGACAGCTAATTTTGTACCTACATAGAGTGCTGTCAGTTCCAATTGTGGTACTGTTCTGACCTTCAAGGGTGCTACCCTGGCCTTTGAAGTAATTAGTGTACTTCCTTCAGCATTACTCATGTAAGCTACAGCGCCATAACCTCTGGTTGACGCATCACAGAACACATGTAATGTGAACTTGTTTCCCTCTTGACCTATTTGTCTGGGAAGTTTAAATTGATGAAGTTGTTTAAACTTCTTGGATATTTCATCCCATGCTTGACTCATTTCTAGAGGCAAGTTCTCATCCCATCCAATTTTGAGCTTCCATGCATCTTGCATAAGCATTTTACCCTTTATGGTAATTGGTGAGAAGAGTCCTAGAGGATCAAAACATTGTGATACCTCTGACAGTAAACTACGTTTAGTGAGTGTACTGCATGATTTATTGTTTATCTTTTTGAAACTCAAAGTATCTTCCTGTGTGTTCCAATTAAGTCCCAGCATATTGTTGCAATCAGGAATTTCAGCTTCAGGGAAATCTTCTTTGATAAGTTCCCTTAATTGCTCTGAATTTGTATTCCACATCCTTAGAGGCATATTTGCTTCTTTCATCTCCTTGTTAGCTTCTCTGTATAAGGATTTCAAATCCTCCTCTTTATTCACACTACCTTGAAGATTGTCCACATAGAAACTTTTCTTTAAGATTTCTTTGAAGGGACTTCCAGATTTCTTCAAATGTGTATTTAGAGTAGCTTCTAGTAAGAATGGAGAGGATGTTGCACCAAATAATACTGATTTGAAACGATAAGTTTTCACAGCACTTTGAGGATCATGTGGATTTTCAGGCCACAAGAATCGAGTATAATCTCTATCTATTTCTTGTAGTCCTACTCTTAAGAAAGCTTTGGAAATATCAGCCGTGTAGGCATATGGGTTTGTGCGAAATTTCATAAGCACGTCTCCAGGCTTCTCAGTTAGTGAGGGTCCGGTCATCAGACAGTCATTAAGACTTGCTACATCTTTATTTGCACGTGCGCTGCAATTATATACAACACGTAGTTGAGTGGTTTCAGAATCTTTTCTGACTCCATGGTGCGGGAGATAATGAGCTTCTGTCTTCAACTTATCTTCGACTATTTTCTCAATAAATTTATTGTCCAACTGTTCTTGTATGATATTATCATAGACAGTCAGTAGCTCTGGATTCTTCCTGAGCTCATGTATTTGTGCTTTCATCTGTCCGAAAGCCATGCGATAATTGCTAGGCAGATGTGGTGGATATAATTTCCATGGTAACCTAACCCAATACTGTCCATCTTTATATTTGACAGTGTCCAAATATTGGTTATAAGTCTGAGACTCTTGTGGGCTTGGTTTATTTACATCAATACTTATCGCATCTAAATCCCACAACTTATCAACTGGTTCATTCATTTCTTCCAGTAATGATAATTTTTGCTGTGGTACATGATCAGTGGTTATTCTCGTAACTAGTACATTTTCCACTGAATCAATATCAGCTTCTTTCCCACTTTGAGAGGGAATGGGACCACATATCATGTGGCCTCCTGCTGTTTTCAGTAAGTGAACATCATGTTTACTTACTATATTTTGCACAAAACAGTGATAATAATCACTTCCAATGATTAAATCAATTGGACTAATAGTGTCCGTCTGTATGTCAGGACAGGCTAACTTGACCTTAGCTGCTTTCAGTGCTGCATCTGTTTCTTTTAATCCCTGGATCTGCACAGACTTAGGCAAATCATCTACTACCACAGCTTCTACTGTCTTTTTCCTGTTTCCTAGACCAACAGTGATTCTGGCTAGGTCATATGTCTGTTTACCAGGATTGTGGAAAAAAACAGTTATATCTAACTGTATTTTAGCATAGGGTTGTTTATTCAGTTTCTGCAACACTGTTCTTCTTATGAAGGACCTTTGTGAGCCATGATCAAATAGTGTTAGCACATTGGTTTTGTGTAATTTATTAGATAACTCAACTCGAGCTATCGGGAGAGCAGTTGCTTTAAACTTATCTCTCACATTTAATGCTGTTGCTTGTTGACTTCTTGATTCTGTGGAAGTCTTCTGCTGTTCAGCAAAAGTATTTGGGCATAATGTTGTATGATGCATACCCTTGCATTTAAAACACTTCTTCAGTGAGCATTTTCCTCCCTTGTGTTCACCTAAACACTTGATGCACCTTTTCAGCTGATGAACACGTTGTTTACGTGCCTCCATTGATGTGTATTGAATATAATACTGTGCCCAATGTGTTCCATCACAAAGTACACATTTTGGAGTACGTTTATGTATGACAGTCTGTTTACTGTTTGTTGTATTCACAGCTTGATAAATGCCTATATGGGATTTCCCATTCTGTGGTTTAGTGGGAGTAGGTATACTCTTTTTATACCGAGTTGAAGGTTTATTTTTTTTTATATTTTATTTAAAACCATTACAGTTTAACATAAAAATAAAGAAACAGTATGGATCTCAATCAAATTAACTGACAAAACGGATTGCACCTATATGCACGCAAGATATTGCTGCCAAACATACAACAAGAACTTACGGCAAGAACATAAATAAAAAAAATACTGTCACAGGGTCATGAATTGACATATATACACATTCATTAATGCTAAACCTTGCATATATATAATTTGTACATATAACATGACATCTGACAAGGTATCAATACACTTGAACATAAAATATACAAAGAAGTTATGTCAGTTAAATCCCATCCTTCGCATTAATCAAAAAACCAAAAGCTAACATCATAATCTTACTAGAACATCTACATATGTATCCCTAACAATACAGATTTACATATACCAACATTCGAAAAAAAACAAACCGTCTAGATATGTCTGTATACCATACAGACCATAATTATAAACTTTAAAAGGAATCGAGTCATACATATATAAAGTATTACATAACGTCTGACCCATGACAAAGGCTCAACACAATAGATAGTGATATATATATATATACACACCCACACACACACACACACACACACACACACACACACACCCACACACACACACACCCACACACACACGTACACACAACAAGTTTCACAAAATCACATTAATCAGATGCACTGTATGCACAAAGCAAAAGAGTATCTAAGTATATCTCATCGTGCAAAAACTCAGCACGTAACATACATACAAACTAAAACACTTCATGTCGCAAATAACTTACTACTCAAGAATCGTGTCATACAAGACTGATACACATCAAATAATACATAAAAAAGTCTACTATATTATACCTACATTCTGAAAAGTGTTATATCTAACATAATGAGACCTTGAGCTCTACATCCACACTTGGCTGCCATAAAGTCTCAATGAAAACCAGGAAACCTTTCCAAACCCACATTCACAACACTCTCACGACTTCCCCCCCAAAGGAGGCGAGCCCGTTGTGACCCCCTGACTCCCTCCAACCTATGAAAACCCCTTCACTCACTCATTATCAATCACAGATTTACGAGAATCCCTAACGTTAGCATTCTATACCCCTCTGAGAAAGCCTGATCCCACCTCCTCCCATACAAATCTCTGTTACGACACATCGTACGATAGAACGTTACCGCAAGAACCTTTCTTCTCTCCTCACTATCCCCTCTCCCCCTCATCACCCACGACATATATATATATAATCTACCATGATATAATCTAAAGCTCTTATGACACCCTCGTCTAACCCACCCGTATCTAGACTTAAAGCACGCAGAACCGACACCCCACGGCCCCCCACCCTCTGTACCAACCTACTTGAAGATTAAGACACTTATGCAGCATATGGGAATCTTTATTCAGGAAACGTTTCGCCACACAGTGGCTTCATCAGTCCAATACAAAGAGGAAGTTGTAAGGAGAGGAGGAGTGTGAGGTAATCAGTCCCTCAGCCTGGAGTCGATGTGTTCAGTCCATCAATCTTGTAGAATGTACAGCATAGGGCCGTAGACGTGGCTTATATACTGTAGTGAGGTGAGGTGAAGCAGGCGGAGGTGGGGTCATAGTGGTACCATCCACTATGACCGCCTGCTTCACCTCACCTCACTACAGTATATAAGCCACGTCTACGGCCCTATGCTGTACATTATAAATAATACCACAAATCTTTAAAGACATCGCCCATTCTTTAACAACATTACATCTCCCCCCCACACCCCCCACCCAAGAACCCAACCCCATGCACCTTGACTTTGCACTATTTACCTGCATACTCGTGGCACTTCCAAATAATTGCACAACCTCGTCCAACACTCCCATTGACATCCCTTCACGAATGAGCACAGTGGTGTCGTCAACATATCCAATTAAACCCGGCCAGGCCCTCTATTACAACCCAGGATTCCAAATGGCCTGTTACCCCGGGTGTAATGGGAGCAAATAAACACAGTAGAAAAAGTTTAGACTTATATTATCCTTCACCAATTTATAACAGCAATATGTACACTATGTACAGTGATAAGTATAGTGCACTCCACGGTAAGCAAAGCAGAAATAGAAGCCACAAGATAGCAGACCGTGCTTCAACCAGCTCTAGAATGGGAATGACAAGGGCAGACAGGAGAGCGGTACCCACATAACCTCTGCGATTGCCAAAACCATCTTCTTATTGGCTAGAACCTGGTCACTAGTTGAACGACGGGGCCCCATCATCAACTCTTAGCAACCTGGTTCGCTGGTTGGGGGAGATAGCCTGTAAATGAGGGTGTGTACGTGCGCCGAATAAAGGTTACGTACTCTTTGCATGCCACACCCTCCCACCCCCCACACTTCCCTCACATGGCATACATAAACTGCGGTCAACCATTCTATAAAAGGGGTCCTGGAAACACGCAAACAATATTTGGGACATGGGGCATCCCTGTCTAAGGCCTCTACCCATTGCAATATCCCTCCCCATACACCCATTAATCTGTATCCTCATTTTCGCCCCCTTGTATAGCGTATTTACCCACTCGACTATTTCCTCCCCAAAACCCTGTCTCCTAAGTATAACCTGCAAAGCTCCCCTTTCCACTCTATCATATGTTCCCTGCCAATCTAGAGCCAACAAAGCCGCCCCTTCATCCCCACCCTTAGCTTCCACAAAACTTCTCAGTATCCCATGTCCTTCAATCATCGACCTTCCCGGCAACCCAAACTGAGATTTTGACACGACCCTTCCCACAACACATTTGAACCTATTACCTAAAATTTTTGTGAACACCTTATAGTCTGCACACAGCAGTGATATGGCTCGGTACTCCCGAAGGGTGGGCTGCCCCTTGACCTTCGGGACCAACACTACAACTGCTGTTACCTGCTTCTCCTCCAACGTACCCTTCTCCTTCATATGATTAAATAACCTAACTATAAATCCCCTTATTAACGTCCAATGTTGTAAATAAAATTCTACTGGGAGACCGTCAATACCCGGCGCTTTCCCCTTCCTCATTCCCCTTAACGCATTCTCTATTTCCTCTGCCGTAATAGTCCCACCTAAAGCCTTTCTATCACTATTTCCTAAATTACACGTCACATACGTACACACCTTGTCCAACGCCACGTCCCCCACCCCCCCACTGTTCCAGTACTTCTCGTACCAAGCCTCCGCATACGCACACATCCCTTTCGTGGTTCGTATCTCCTGCCCTGCTCTATAATTCCCAACCATCTCCGTTACCTCTAAACATGGGATAGCTGTCACCGCCTGCCTTTGCTTTTGGTGCCGCAAAACACACGCTGACGGCTTGTCGCCCCAAAGCACCTCTTCCACCTCTGCCTGCACCCTTACAGCTTGAAACCTTTCATTTTGCAACACCCTCAACCTCCCCTTTATTTCAGCTATTTCATCCATAGGAAAATTATTCCCACCCACCCCCCGCCCATAGCAACCTCTTAACCTATCCTCTAAATAGTTAGCCAGTCCATATTTTAAATTATTAATACGTTTTCCTTCTCTCACATAAAACTTTCTAATCCTTTCCTTTGCAACACTATCCCACCATGTCACAATGTCATCCACTCCCTGTTCTTCCACACTAAGCTCCCTCCATAGGACTGAAAACCCCTCCAACCCCTCCTCATCACCTAATACACTTATATTTAATTTCCAATAACTTCTATATATGTCCGCGAGCGTCCCCCACCCAACCTCCACCACCACTGCCCTATGATCTGACATTGTAGCCTCCACAGTACTGAAAGATTTCACATCCACTCCCTGAGAAAGGTACACTCTATCTAGTATCGCAGCATATCCACTCCTAACAAACGTATATTCAGTCTCCCACACCGCCCCCCCCGAAGGCATCACGTAACCTAACATCCCTTAATAAATCCCTAAGAGCCACAGACATATATCCAGCCCCTTTTGGGTGCACATCAGCCATTCTGATTACACTATTCCAATCCCCACGAACTATTGCTACCTCTGGCAGTGCACTTAAGAAAAACACAAGATCCTCACACACAAAATCATTCTTTACCTTGATGTTATTTTCTGCCGGCGCATACACACTCACAAAAGACACACGCTTACCCATCCACCACCCATCCACACGCAACACCCTCCCTTCCCCTCCTCCCTCACTTCTCTGCAAAACAAACGGGCTCGTCTCCCTTATTAAAATTCCCACACCACCTTTTAGATGGGGAGATGGCAGGGTAACTACTCGAAATCCTGCCACCTCCAACACCCTACCCTCTTTAAAATTGTGCTCCTGCAGGAACACAACATCCACTCTAGATTTGTTCAGGAAATTACGAAACCAATCTCTCTTCATACTGTTACATAACCCATTAACATTTACAGACATACACCTAAGGCCTATTAAAGTTTCCACCCCTGCTTCCTCTCATCACTCTTTACAACTCCAGAGCTTGAATTTAAGTTTGACACCTTCAGAGTGCTCTCTTTCCCCCCCCTTCTTACGGTGCCTCCTATCATGGCTACCACCACCTACACCACTACCTTCACACTTCACCTAAGTCTGTTTCCCAGGCCTTTGTGCAGGCGTAAGGACCTCATCAGAATCTGATGTAGCCGCCCTCTTTCTCGTGACCGTCATGTTACACATGTCTTGGTCAGGTGTTGCCTCTCGATGAACCTCCACCTCTACCTGAGAATGGTTTAATGATTCAACGGACGACTCCAAACCACCATCATGTCCCAAATTATCATGTCTCCGACTTTCTGGAAGCGACGACTCTCCGATGACACCACGCTCAGATGTAACGTCCCTCTCTGGCGGTGACAAAATCTTCAACACCTCCACCAATTCCTCCTCAATCTCAAGAACCTTCTCCTGTAATTGCTGCTCCTCCTTATCCACAGGAGACGATACCTGATCAGGCAGCTGGGGGAGGGACTCCAACTCACCGCCAGTCCTGTGTGCCCGATCCACTATCTCGCTCCACAAAACACCAATCCCTCCATCCGATGTTTGTTTTTCACCTGCCACCTTTGAAGCAGGGGCTGCGACATCCACCACAGGTCCAGGCACACGTCTTTGCTTGTCACAGGTCGCCGCTATGTGATCATACTCACCATATAGGCGGCATGTACGTCGTTGTCCTGGGTACATTACCATTACCTGCGTCCTGAAATCTTGTAGATACACATAGGACGGTATTGGGTGCCTCAACGTCATTTTGAGGTTGAAAGAACCCTCTGGATAACCAGCATAGGCACCTGCCGCCCACGTACCATGTTGAGCATAATGCACCGTCCCATATGTCTCAAAAACTTTCCTTATATCCGCCTCGTCCGCCTCAAAGGGAACGTTGCGTAACTTGATCCACGTATAATGCCGTGAAACATCTATCAATCTTACACTGACAGCTGGTGTGACGCTAAGACTTACGTCCTGAAACCTGGTGACTAACGATTCATAAACCATAGCTGATAGCAGTTTGACGAATATTCTTTGGCTTCCGTTTAATGCTACACCATACAAGTCACTATCTTGTACGCCATATGTCTCCCGGATGATCTTTGGCAATAAGACTTGCGCAGAACTAGGCGTTATCGTTCCTTTAAGTAGCTCAATGCCTACAGTATTTATCCTGCGTCTCAGACTAACCGCCATCTTGACAATCACAGTGCACCTATGTTGTTAACAGAGGCGTGACAGCACCACTTCACACCGCTGCAGCCAGGTAACTGACAAGGGAGCTCGCCTACAAACAGCAGAGGGGTGCAGAGCACAACCGCACTCTACCGTGGTCAGGCAGTGAATGGTTTATGAAGGACCTTTGTGAGCCTTGATCAAATAGTGTTAGCACATTGGTTTTGTGTAATTTATTAGATAACTCAACTCGAGCTATCGGGAGAGCAGTTGCTTTAAACTTATCTCTCACATTTAATGCTGTTGCTTGTTGACTTCCTGATTCTGTGGAAGTCTTCTGCTGTTCAACAAAAGTATTTGGACATAATGTTGTATGATGCATACCCTTGCATTTAAAACACTTCTTCAGTGAGCATTTACCTCCCTTGTGTTCACCTAAACACTTGATGTACCTTTTCAGCTGATGAACACGTTGTTCACGTGCCTCCATTGATGTGTATTGAATACAATACTGTCCCCAATGTGTTCCATCACAAAGTACACATTTTGGAGTACGTTTATGTATGACAGTCTGTTTACTGTTTGTTGTATTCACAGCTTGGTAAATGCCTATATGGGATTTCCCATTCTGTGGTTTAGTGGGAGTAGGTATACTCTTTTTATACCGAGTTGAAGGTTTATTATCCACTGGATTTGTGGATTTTTCATCTTGTCTCGTTGCTTGCATGCGTGAAACAATTGTTTGTAAATCATTGCCAATTTCTTCACAAGTGAAATAGCGTTTATTGAACATAATATTTAATCGTTCACTAGTTTGTGCTGACAACTTATCTTGTACAATACCACTGATAAACCAATCACATTGCCTTAGGTCATATTTAGCACCTAGAGATCTGAGACTATTGTCTAATGTGATTCTAACTGCCTGTAAGTCTGAAAAACAATGTTTGGGTGGCTTCAAACTTGATATTAAGACTGCATGTCTAACTCTGGCCTTGTCAGCATCAAAGTAATTGTCTGCTAAGACACGTAAGGCTATTTGATAATTACCTTTAACCACCGGAAATGACTTAATCAGTTCATAGGGTTCTCCCTTCACAAGACATTTAAGGTAATTGAACTTAGCAATCTCATCTATGTCAGTTCATGAATTTACTATGGATTGAAAACCACTAATGAATTCTTCATAATTATGACCTTGGAAAATAGGTAATGACAATGTAGGTAAGCTTGGTAATGGGACACTTGTTGTTGTTACAGGTGTAACAGGTGTTTGACCACTAGTTACAGTAGGTCTCTGTGACAGAGTTTTGCGGCAGATAGCCTGTACTCCTGTCCACCTTAATTGTTGATTACTAAATGTATCCAAAACATTTTTAATTTCATCCTCAGAAGGGTCTGATTCAAGAAATTTATTTTCATAATGTGTATAGTCTGAATTAATTATTTCCAGACGTCGTGTAAGTAATTCAAATTTGAACTCAAGATCATCAAAATCTATGTTTGTATCTTGAGTTAATCCTATACAGACTGAAATTAGATTTTCTAATTGTGTAATCTTGGGTCTGTAAAGACTGAAACTGAGTTTTCAAACAAGCCATTCTAATGGTATATTGAAAATTCTAGCACCACACTTAGAGTGTTTAAAAAACACTGTACTGCTATAAACAGCTGAGTTTTTGTTATGCTTAAGTCAGCAATAATCGAGCCAGACACTACTGACCCACTAAGCTTAACCTCAGGGTCAATGACCATGAAGGGTACACAGTACATGTGGCTGGTGTTTATGGCTTGAGTTTGCTATGTCAGCCTGACCACGATGATTAATCGTAAATAACGTTATACACTTCATTCACTATACACTATAAATGTCACTGTATAACTGTACATCACACGTGAATATTTCTTACACATATATAAATGTCACTGTTAATATATATTTGAGTCAAAAGTAATCTGAAGATGCCACAGCACCCCATGCCGTTACTCCCCTAGCACAAAGAAAAGGCTGACCTAGTACTTTTGCTTCCTTGCCACTTCCTCGATGAAGTAAAGCAGAATATTTGATTCTTGCTGTCTTAAGCATAGACAACAATGTCCACTATCTTTACTATGGTAATAAAGAGGGAGCAGGATTTTCCTTAATTGTCCTACTAAAGTAATGATGTACTGTCTCTTATTAAACTACACTTTGCAACACTGGACTGCAAGGAGCAGCGGTCGCTTGACCACGTCCCATACTCATACTGCATCTGCTATCAATTACTCACTGTAGCAGTAAACAAGACGCTTGCCCCTTCTGAGAGGGCTGAGCACCTCAGGGCTGAAAGGGGCTGAAGGGGGCTGATACCCCCCTCCTGGAGAAAACTGAGTTTTTGTTATGCTTAAGTCAGCAATAATCGAGTCAGACACTACTGACTCACTAAGCTTAACCTCAGGGTCAATGACCATGAAGGGTACACAGTACATGTGGCTGGTGTTTATGGCTTGAGTTTGCTGTGTCAGCCTGACCACGATGATTAATTGTAAATAACGTTATACACTTCATTCACTATACACTATAAATGTCACTGTATAACTGTACATCACACGTGAATATTTCTTACACATATATAAATGTCACTGTTAATATATATTTGAAAGCTTACACTTTGTATATAAATTACTTTAATATAACAGGTATATCTATAAGAAACAAACTTTAACACAATCTTGTCTCTTAATTTCTGTTTATAAACATTATAAACACTATGTGTATATACACTCAGACAAACTGAACATCAGTTGGGTTGTTGTTGTCTTAGTCAGCACTTCTTCGAGTTTGGAGCAGTGGATGCAGGGTGCCATCCCCCGTTTTCTTGTTGGGTGAGTCACCCAGCTCCCGTTTTCTTTGGGTGAATGCTGGGTGAGCGCCCGTTTTCTTTTGGCTGCCCATTCTCTGTGATTGAGTCTGGAGGGACTCATTTATACTGATTTAAATTGTAAAACACTAGTTTTACAGCGTTTTTCGAAGGACCTTGGCTCGTAGGTTATTTGTAGACTGTAGTACAACATATCTGGACCACAGTGTGGCCTTTATCCGGTTCGAGCACGACCAATATTTGGTACAATGGTGCCATGTCATACAATGGTATCATATGGTACAATGGTATCATATGGTAGAGTGGTACCATATGGCACAATGTACCATATAGTACATTGTACCATATGGTACATTATACCATATGGTACATTATACCATATGGTACAGGGACCCTAATGGAAATAAGTCTGTCTGACATTTTTGGGTTATCCTAGGTTCTCCAAACATATGCTGCTAAGTATGATATTCTATGTAACTTTATTTGTGTATAACTAAATAAACTTACTTATGATGCCACATGCACTTGAGTAAATTTATTCAGGTGTACAGAAATACAATTACATAGATTATCATACATAGCAGCATACGTATAAAATCCTAGGATAACCCAAAAAACTCGGGGTGACTTATTTCCATAGTTATCCCTGCATCTGTACCATATGATGTCCTGTACTGTATGGTACCCTGTACCATATGATATCCTGTGCCATATGGTACCCTGTACCATATGGTACCCTGTGCCATATGGTACCCTGTGCCATGTGGTACCCTGTGCCACATGGTACCCTGTACCATATGGTACCCTGTACCATATGGTACCCTGCACCATATGTTATCCTGTACTGCATGGTACCTTATACCATATAGTACAATGTACCATATGGTCAATAGGTGTTGGTGGCATGAGACACCAGCCAAGACTGAGTGAGTGGCGACACAAGCTAGCTACTGACTCGGCAGTTTCCAAGACAAAGTGCTTTGTCATCCACCTCAAGGAACACGTCAAGGTCCTGTACACTTGTAAATATATAATAGAGCATTACTAATATACAACATTTTTTGCATATTTTTGTTGTAAACAACTAATGTAAACAAAATAATAATGAAAATATTAGTGTGTTTATTGTGTTGAATACAACAGTACCATATGGTACAATGAACCATATGGTATCATTGTACTATATGGTACAATGTACCATATGGTACCATTGCATCATATGGTACCATATGGTACCATTGCATCATATGGTACCATATGGTACCATTGCATCATATGGTACCATATGGTGGTTTAGAAAGACACGTAAGCAAACACTGACATATTTATTAGAAAACGTTTCGGTCCTGGGACCTTGATCACTTCTAACATACAGAGGTAGAAAGACATTATATATATTGGCGGAGAGTGAGGTGTGAGTGACGCATGTGACCTGAAGAATGTCATGTAGTGATGAGGACGGGTAGACGATGAAATCATGTGACTCCTGTGTTGTTGGGTTGGTGGTGCTTAAGTAGCATGTATGCCAATGTTTTTGAAATTTTGTAGTTTCCAGTGTTGCGTTCTGTAGTGTCGGTGACGGCGATTAGTGAGGCTTCTAGGCACCGTCGGAGTCTGAGGTCTGGTTCGGTGAGAACGAGTTGTGCCTCATTCCAGTTCATCAAATGCCCCGTGGAGTCTCTGTGGAGGACACAGGCGTACCTTACATCGTCTCTGTTAGAGGCATTTCGATGCTCATTCAGGCGGACTGCAAGATCTCTGCCTGTCTTGCCTACATATTTCTTGGGACAGGTTCCATGCTGCATCTGCACTACTTGCGGTGATGAGGTCCTCTTGGACGTGGAGGGAGATTTCTGGCCCTCTCATTCCTCCCAGGAACTATCCCTCCCCAGTCCCCTCATTTTTTATTCTTTTTTTATTTTTATTTTCTTTTCTTCTTTCTTTTTTTTCTTAAAAGCAAAAAGAAAGAAGTAACCTAACCATGGAAGCCCTAGTCCAAGTACCTGCTACCCCCAAGCCCCTTCTTGATACAGCACCCCGTTCTGACCCCGCCTGGTCTTTGGACCACTTTACGGACACTCCTAATGCCTCTGTACCTCTTGCCGGTGCTGTTTCCTCACCCGCTTCAGGTACTGAGGCCTCGACTGACTCCTTCGATTTATCTGACCTCCGCTCTCCTTTGACTATGCTTCCGGCCTCTCCCTCTACGGTGCGACAATTTCGAATCGCCAGCCTGTTCCACGTCGGACCAACTCTGGTCCCATGCCTAAACGCCAACGACAATTACCTGCTGATGATACTTGTCCACCTTCTTGTTCTTCTCAGAAAAGATCAACACGTCCTGCACTCCCTTTCCACGCTCAGTTTCAGAATGCACAATGGACTAAATTCTTCACTTTATGACCGACATCCTCTATTGCCTATCTTTCCGACAATAGTTTTGGCAAGGCACTCCTACACCATGTTAGTAAAGATATTTCTTTTCATGCTCTTAAGAGTGTATGCACATCATCACTGTACAGAATGCTACCCAAGCTCATGATCTTTCTCTTCTTTCCCATATTGATACTGCTCCTGTCACTATTGAAAAACATCATTCCCTCAATTCTTGTAGTGGTACCGTCATTCTGCCCCATACCATAGTTCAACAAAATTTCCAGACATGTGGCAATGACTTTCTTGAACAGCTGGAACTCCAAGATCTCCCAATCCTCAAGGTAGACACTTATGTTCTTCCTGCCCGCGGGCGGAGACGATACCCTAGCAATGCTGCTCATTTAACTTTTGACAGCCATGAACTCCCATCCTCAGTTTATGTAGCAGGACATCGGTTACAAGTTCGAAAGGTGATCCCTACACCGCAACAGTGTAGAAATTGCTTGCGATTTGGCCATCCAGCGAAATATTGCAGATCTATAGCTGAATGCCCAGTCTGTGGTGCCGATGACCATTCTAATATGTCTTGCAATCGACCTCCCTCTTGCCTTAATTGTCATGAGGCTCACTCTTCGTTCTCTCGCCATTGCCAAGTCTACTTAAATGAGCGGGAAATCTGTTACCTCAAAGAGGCAGAAGGTCTCCCTTATGCCATGGCAGTTTCTCATCTCTGTCTCCAAGGGAGACTACCTTGAGTTTCTTATTTCCGTGTTTCAAAACGTCCCCCCACTTCTGGGGTCCCATCTTCTGCAGCCTCGTCTGTGGTTACCTCTCCAATAGTCACTCCTGTTTCTAATTCTTTTGCTGTCCTGGGCTCAGACGTCCCTACTTCAACGCCTCAGTCTGTTCTCGCTTCTTCGTGTTCTCCCTCACAAGCCTCGGTATCGACGAGATCTCGTACGACACCTCCTCCCAATCGTCCCTCTACTTCCCAGAAGTCAACAAAAAGCTCCTTTAACCCCTCCTTCCCCTCTTCCACCTCCTCATTTTACCTTCCCTGTCTCTGTACCTGGTTCTTCCCCTCTCAATGGCTCTGTTACAAGTGTAGAGGTTCACCCTACTCCTCGTACTCTACCTTCCTCTCCTGTTCCCTCCCAAGTTTCTTCCTCTTCTGCCACCTCCCAGGTTTCTGCCTCTTCTGTCCCCTTCCACGCTTCTTCTCCAGTTCCCTCCACCTTTCTGCCCCCCCCCGTACCTTGGTACAGTCCATTACAGTTCCAATCTTTACTCATCCTCCCCCTACCATCTCCAATATTGTCTCCCATACGACATTTTTGAATTCCGAAACACTTGAAGCAATCTCTGAATATATTGCAGAGACCAAACCATCAATGGACACTGATCCACCCTCTGTTCCTTCTCTCTCCTCTCCTCCAACTGTGCAACTCCTTTCTTGGCAGTGCACCGTTCCTTCGCTGCTTGAACGTTTTCCGCTGCCACCGCATGTGGACTTTTCTAACCCCTCTAGTTCATAGGAACCCTTACCTGAGGATTTCAGGTATCTTTATCATTGCCAATCATGGCCTATTTACAGTGGAATATACGCGGCCTTAGGGGTAATTGGGGTGAGCTTCAGATGTTACTCTCCCAGTTTTACCCTGTTGGTGTTTGCTTACAGGAACCAAAATTACACTCTGCTGTTATCTATCCCATCTCAGGCTATAATTTATTGTATTCTTCAGATCCTTTTCCTGATGGGACCTTAAATGAAAGTGCCCTTCTTCTACACGCTGATATTCCGTACCATCATACATCGCTGCATTACACAGCAGCCCGTATCCACTTGCATAGGTGGTATACGCTCTGTTCTTTATATCTCTCTCCTTTTCGGGCATTATCTATCCCAGATATTGCCTTTCTTATTTCGTCATTGCCGCCACTGCTTCTGTTACTTGGCGATTTTAATGCCCATCATTTCCTCTGGGGGGTCTCACTGTGGTTCCCGTGGCATTCAGTTAGAGGCTTTTCTTGCCACCCAACCCCTCCATGTTTTAAATACAGGTACTCACACCCATTTTGATCCTCGGACTCACACTCTCTCTTGCATCGATCTCTCAGTCTGCTCTTCCTCCGCTGCATTAGACTTCACCTGGTCTGTTCTCCCGGATTTACATGACAGCGATCATTTCCCAATCATTCTTACTTCCCCTTCATATTCACCACCTCTTCGTATCCCACGCTGGCAATTTGATCAGGCAAATTGGAACCTTTACTCACAACTAACTATTTTTAGTGAGGTTCCTTCTTCGTCCTCCATTGATTAGCCTTTACACCTCTTTTCGTCCTCCATTTTTAACCACAGCTTCTCATTCTATACCCCAAACTTCGGGCAGGCATTCTAAGAAATGCGTGCCTTGGTGGTCTCCTGCTTGTGCTCGTGCAGTATGTTTGAAACGTGCTGTGTGGGGCAGGTTCTGGTACAATAGAACCACGGAGAGACTTCTTGATTTTAAGCAGAAGCGTGCGATCGCTTGCCATGTCATCCGTGACGCTAAACGCACTTGCTGGTGAGATTATGTCTCCACCATCACCTCTGCTTCCTCTATGAGCGCAGTCTGGAAAAAAGTACGAAAACTGAGTGGTAAATATTCTCCTGACCCGGCTCCTGTTCTGTGGGTTGCCGGTGTTGATGTAGCAAACCCACTAAATGTTGCCATTGAAACTGGCAATCATCTGGTCCATATTTCTCAGGGGCTCCATCTATGCCCCTCGTTTCTTTCCTCAAAGTCTGCCAGAGAGTTAGCAACCTTGGACTTTTCTTCTCTCAGAAAAGAACAGTATAATGTGCCTTTTACACTTCAAGAACTGGAGGCAACACTCTCAGCTTGCCAATCATCGGCAGTTGGGCTCGACGACATTCATATTCGTATGCTACAACATTTACATCAGTCAGCCCTTGCAGTCCTATTACGCCTTTTCAATCTTATTTCGTCACAAGGAGTTCTTCCACAGCTGTGAAAATCTGCCATTGTTCTCCCTCTCCGCAAACCTGGTAATACGGGACATGAAGCTTCCCACTATCATCCCATTGCTCTTACCAGTGCAGTTTGCGAAGTGATGGAACACCTGGTAAATAGAACTTTAGTGTGGTATTTAGAGACACATACAAGTCTCTCCACTCGTCAATATGGCTTTCGTAAGGGCCGTTCTACCATAGACCCCTTACTACGCTTGGATACGTATGTTCGTATGTGACAAGCAGCAGAGAAAGTCATGGCAGGGAGACACAGCAGCAGCACCGAGAAACAAAACTGTTTACAGAGTTTGGTAGGCTTTCAACATACGACAATTGGAGGTGGAGACTAGATGCTCACAGCTATGTTGGGTAATGATTGAGAATGACATGCAAACCTCCACAATGATATTGAGGCGAAGAGCTCTAGGGATGATGAGTATATGAAGGTATGGAGAATGACAACGTAGGCATGTTTAATAATGCAAAATTTGGCAATAGTTAAAAACAAATGATTGCTATTAAATGTTGTTATAAATATTTAAAACTCACTGATAGTAACATTACTAAGTAAACATTTACCTTCTCAACATTACTGATCCTCTTCAAGGGAAGCTCCTTGGCTTGGTGAAGAGGCTCTTGGTCTGAGGAATTAGACCTGTCGGTCTCCTTCCTCAGACTGAACCTTATTACCCCGCAATCCATCCTTCCCTATCCTATCCTCCCCATCCTCCCCTTTTTTCTTTCCTCCCCATCCTCCCCTTCTTTCTTTCCTCCTCCTCCCCACCCTTCCCTTTTGCCCTTCCTCTTTTTGGCCTTTGGGATTTTTCCCACAGGTGCGCTAGTTCCTAGGCAGGGGAAAGGGTACCGGGGTCCATCCCATTCCATTGAGGTTCTTGGAGGTGGCGTAGTTTGCCGTGGAATCTGGATCGCCTGGGGATGTCCCGATCCCTCTCCAGTATCCTGGAGGGTGGCTTTGGGTGTCTTTTGGGCGACAGGTGTATCTCTGGAAGCCACCTTTCGGATTCCAGGGGTGGTGGCCGAAGGAGGTATGCTTTGTGGTGGATATCCGGCCGCCCTCTCTTTTGTCCACCGAGGTAGCTCGTCAGATATGAGGTTGCTATCCCGGATTGCTGGTTTACTGGCATGAAGGGTAGGGTATGGCACGGGTTCCATGCTGCATCTGTGCTACTTGCAGTGCTGAGGTCCTCTTGGGCACGGAGGGAGATTTCTGGCCCTTTCATTCCCCCTAGGACTATCTCTCCCATTCCCCCCTTTTTTTATTCTTTTTTCTATTTTTATTTTCTTTTCTTCTTTCTTTTTTTTCTTAAAAACAAAAAGAAAGAAGTAACCTAACCATGGAGTTCCCAATCCATGACCCCGCACCCTGTTCTGACCTCACCTCATCTTTTGACCACTCTTTGGACACTCCTGAGGCCGCTGTACCTCTTGCTGGTGCTGATTCGTCACCCGCTTCAGGTGCCAGGATTTCGACTGACTCCTTCGATTTGTCTGACCTCCGCTCTCCTTTGACTATGCTTCCGGCCTCTCCCTCTACAGTGCGGCAATTTTCGAATCATCAGTCCGTTCCACACTGGACCAACTGCAATCCCACTCCTAAACGCCAATGACAATTCCCGATGATACTTCTTTGCCACCTTCTCGTTCTACTCAGAAAAGACTGACACTTTGTACTCTCCCTTTACACGCTCAGTTTCAGAATGCATAATGGACTAAATTCTTTACTTTACGACCGACTTCCTCTATTGCCTATTTTTCCGACCATAGTATTGGCAAGGCGCTCCTCTGCCATGTTGGTTGAGATATTTCCTTTCATGCTCTTAAGAGTGGTATGCACGTCATCACAGTCCAGAATGCTACCCAAGCTCTTGATCTTTCTCTTCTTTCACACATTCCTATCATTATCGAAAAACATCATTCCCTCAATTCTTATAGTGGTACTGTCATTCTGCCCCATACCATAGTCCAACAGAATTTCCAGACATGTGGCAATGACATTCTCGAACAGCTGGAACTCCAAGATCTCCCAGTTCTCAAGGTAGACACTTATGTTATTCCTGCCCACGGGCAGAGACGATACTCATGCAATGTGGCTCGTTTAACTTTTGACAGCCATGAAATCCCATCCTCTGTTTATGTAGCAGGACATTGGTTACAAGTTCGAAAGGTGATCCCTACACTGCAACAGTGTAGAAATTGCTGGTGATTTGGCCACCCAGCGAAATATTGCAGATCTATAGCCAAATGGGTGCTGATGAGCATTCTAATACATCTTGCAGTCGACCTCCCTCTTGCCTTAATTGTCATGAGGCTCACCCTTTGTACTCTCCCCGTTGCCAGGTCTACTTAAATGAGCGGAAAATTCGTTGTCCTCAAAGAGGCAGAAGGTGTCCCTTATGCTATGGCAGTTTCTGATCTCCGCCTCCAAGGGAGTGTTTCAAAAAAATCTCCCCACTTCTGGGGTCCCATCTTCTGTAGCCTCCTCTGCAGTTGCCCCTCCCATAGTCACTCCTGTATCTAATTCTTTTGCTGTCCTTGGCTCTGATGCCCCTACTTCAACACCTCAGTCTGTTCTCTCTTCTTCACGTTCTCCCTCACAAACCTCGGTATCAACAAGACCTCGTACGACACCTCCCAAGCGTCCCTCTACTTCCCAGAAGTCCAAAAAATCTCCTTTAACCCCTCCTTCCCTTCTTCCACCTCCTCATTTAAGTAAAGAATTTAGTCCATTGTGTGGTCCAAAACTGAGTGTGGATAGGGAGTGCATGACGTGTCGGTCTTTTCCGAGTAGAATGGGAAGGTAACGAAGTAACATCATCAGGAGATTGTCATTGGTGTTTAGAAGTGGGACAAGATTTGGTCCGACGTGGGATAGGATGGCGATTCGAAAATTACCGCACTGTAGAGGGAAAGGCCGGGAGCATAGTCAAAGGAGAGTGAAGGTCAGACAAATCGAAGGAGTCAGTCGAAACACCGGCACCTGAAGTGGGTGATAAAACAGCACCAGCAAGAGGTACAGGGGCCTTAGGAGTGTTCAAAGAGTGGTCAAAAAACGAAGCGAGGTCAGAACAGGGTGCGGTAACAAGAAGGGGCCCAGGGGTAGCGGGATCATGGATTGGGAACTCCATGGTTAGGTTACTTCTTTCTTTTTGTTTTAAGAAAAAAAAGAAAGAAGAAAATAAAAATAAAAAAAGAATAAAAAAGGGGGACTGGGGAGGGATAGTTGCTAGGAGGAATGAAAGGGCCAGAAATCTTCCTCTATGCCCAAGAGGACCTCAGCACCGCAAGTAGTGCAGATGCAGCATGGAACCCCTGCCATTCCCTACCCTTCATGCAAGTAAACCAGCAATCCGGGATAGCAACCTCACATCTGCCGAGCTACCTCGGTAGACAAAAGAGAGGGTGGCTGGATATCCCCTACAAAGCATACCTCCTTCGGCCACCACCCCCGGAATCTGAAAGGTGGCTTCCAGAGATACACCCGTCGCCCGAAAGACACCCAAAGCCACCCTCCAGGATACCGTAGAGAGATCGGAACATCCCCAGGCGATCCAGATTCCACGGCAAACTACGCCACCACCAAGAACCTCAACAGAATGGGATGGACCCCAGTACCCTTTCCCCTACCTAGGAACTAGTGCACCTGTGGGGAAAAATCCCAAAGGCCAAAAAGAGGAAGGGGAAAAGGGAGGGATGGAGAGGAGGAGGAGGAAAGGAAAAGGGGAGGTTAGGGAGGATGGGATAGGGAAGGGGGGGATTGTGGGGTAATTAGGTTCGGTCTGAGGAAGGAGACTAACAGGTCTAATTCCTCAGGCCACGAGCCTCTTCACCATGACAAGGAGCCCCCCTTGAAGAGGGGGATATGCATAGCTTGTTGAAGGTATCTAACCAAGATGGGACTCGTATCGGTGGATTGTAGTTGGAGATATTAAGATTTTGAAAAAAAATATTGAGAACTACTGCTTTGGCAAAAGAGTTGTAAATGAATGGAACAAATACCAAAGTAGTGTTATTGAAGCAGGAACTTTGGGTAGCTGTAAATATTGGTTGTTGGATGGGTACATCAGTGGGTGTGAATTGAACCTGCCTAGCATAGGCCAGAAGGCCTACCATATATTTTTCTTACTTGTTTCACTGCATTAAAAACTATCTAGACAAAGATGAGGTCAAAGCCAATAAGTTTAGGAGACAATGTTTAGGTTGTGTCAGCTGGGTGAGGGTGGTCATGGTGGAGATTATGGTTGTGGTCATGGAGGTGGTCATGGTGATAGTCATAGTGATGGTCATGGCGATGGTCATGGTGGTGGTCATGGTGGTGGCCATGGTGGTGGTCATGGTGGTGGTCATGGTGATGGTGATGGTGATGGTGATGGTGATGGTGATGGTGGTGGTCATGGTGGTGGTCATGGTGGTCATGGTAGTGGTCACAGTGGTGGTCACGGTGGTGGTCACGGTGGTGGTCACGGTGGTGGTCACGGTGGTGGTCACGGTGGTGGTCATGGTGGTGGTCAAGGTGGTGGTCATGGTGGTGGTCATGCAAAAATAAGCCGCACATGAAAGAGAGAAGCTTACGACGACGTTTCGGTCCGACTTGGACCATTGACAAAGTCACACTAACCAGAGGTGGAGCAGGACGGCTATATATAGGCAGGAAGAGGTGGAGGTAGTAGTAGTAGTAGTAGTAGTACAAGAATTGAATATAATACCAACAAGATGAAATTAAGACACATGCACAACACCCGGGCATCCCCATCGTAAACGTTTCGCCATCCAGCCAGCCACTGGATGGCGAAACGTCCACAACAAAGACAACCAGACGCCGCACATGTGTCTTAATTTCATCAGTAGTTGTAGTAGTAGTAGAAGAAGAAGAGGTAGTAGTTGTGGTAGTGGTAGAAGTGGGAAATAAGGATGACGAGCCAGTCAAATACAAAGGAAGGGGAGCACTGCAAGAGAGCTAGATGCCCACAGAGGGAGCGCAAGCGCACAGAGGTGCGTGAAAGGGGAAGTGGAGAAATAAATGAAGAAGGAACAGAAACACGAGACAGGAGAGAGAAAGACAACCCAGAGGAGAAAAGGAAAGAGGAAAGGGGAAGAGGAAGATACAGTTTTTTTTTTCCGTTTACCGTAAACCTATGCACAGTGGCATGTACATTCACTACTTTTCCTATCATGCTTCCCCTGTCAAGAAAAGTGTTCTTATCTCCCTCTTTCTCCGTGCCCTCCTCATCTGTGATCCTCAGTTCCTTCCAGCAGAAATTTCCACTCTTCATAATTCGTTCTCCCGTCTTGGCTACCCTTCCCATTTCATAGACTCTGCCCTCTCACGTGCTAAATGCAATTTCTTCTCTCCCAAACTCTCTACTCATGGGAACTCTTCTATCCTCTGCCTTCCCTACATTTCCGGTATTTCTAATCTCAACAATTCTCTCCGTCCCTTAGACATCAAGCGTACCTTCCGCCAGACTAACACTCTTCGCACTAATCTCGTTCATACCTCTCCTCCCTCAACAGATGCTCCTCCTGTCCTCTTCAATGCTTCGGAGAAACTGGTCGATCTCTTTCTGACAGACTTAGGGAGCACAAAAATAGTGTTAGGCTTGCCGACACTAACAATGCTCTTTTCTGTCACGTCAGAGATCATAGCCATCCTATTGACTTGTCTTCTGCTGAAACTGTCTTCCCTACTTCCAACTCGAACAGTCGCCGTCTAGTTGAATCCTCTCTAATACTCAACTTTCCTTGTATGAACCTTAGCCCTGGCTTCGTCTCTGTAGATGCCTTCCTCTCCCACTACATTGTAAAATGCTCCAAACTTCAGAACACTCGTGACTTAACATGAATCCTCATTTTTTCTTTTTCTTTTTCTTCTTCCTCTTCCCCTTTCCTCTTTCCTTTTCTCCTCTGGGTTGTCTTTCTCTCTCCTGTCTCGTGTTTCTGTTCCTTCTTCATTTATTTCACCACTTCCCCTTTCACGCACCTCTGTGCGCTTGCGCTCCCTCTGTGGGCATCTAGCTCTCTTGCAGTGCTCCCTTTCCTTTGTATTTGACTGGCTCGTCATCCTTATTTCCCACTTCTACCACTACCACAACTACTACCTCTTCTTCTTCTACTACTACTACAACTACTGATGAAATTAAGACACATGTGCGGCGTCTGGTTGTCTTTGTTGTGGACGTTTCGCCATCCAGTGGCTGGCTGGATGGCGAAACGTTTACGATGGGGATGCCCGGGTGTTGTGCATGTGTCTTAATTTCATCTTGTTCGTATTATATACAATTCTTGTACTACTACTACTACTACTACCTCCACCTCTTCCTGCCTATATATAGCCGTCCTGCTCCACCTCTGGTTAGTGTGACTTTGTCAATGGTCCAAGTCGGACCGAAACGTCGTCGTAAGCTTCTCTCTTTTATGTGCGGGTTATTTGTGTATCATTCCAGTCACGGTATTGTGCCTTTTTGTTATTTATTGGTGGTCATGGTGATGGCCATAGTGGTGGACATGGTGGTGGCCATGGTGGTGGCCATGGTGGTGGCCATGGTGGGGGTCATAGTGGTGGTCATGGTGGTGGTCATGGTGGTGGTCATGGTGGTGGTCATGGTGGTGGTTATGGTGATGGTCATGGTGGTGGTTATGGTGGAAGTCATGACCTGGGTTCACCAGAACTCTATTAAATTGACCTCAAGAATTGCTTCACTGGTCTCCAAGTATAAATCTACAACATCAGGGTGTACCAAGGAAGAATATTCAGCAGAGAAACAGACACATTTTGGTTTTGAGGAGGTGTTAGAACACCAGAAAGCTGAGAAATGCAACTGGACCAGAATGTAGTCCAGTTGCATTTCTCAGGTCCTGGGAGTATTTGAGAACGTGGCCAGCAGTTATGACTTGATGAATGACGATGTCTGGAGGTATTCACCGTCTCTGGCAGAATTATTTAATGTCCAACATACATCCTCAGCCCAGTACTAAGCTGCTGGAGGAACTGGTTAAGTTTGTTAACTGATTCTCTTTTTTATACTTTTTTGTAAATACTCAATTTCTTCATTAGGATAAATAGATTCATTATACTTAGATCCATTATTATGTATTAATTTTGCATTACTTATTATATTACTGACTTCTTTATTCGAGTACACACACATGCACACTCAAGTGCACTTACGTGTGTGTATGCACTCGCATGTATGCCTTGACAGTGACATGCATGTACATAAACACAGTCATTGTATTCATAGCCATATGCCTATGTTTGTAACTCCAGATACACACACTATTTACCTACTTTTAAGGAAAGCAAGCATTTTAGTATATGCTTTATATTGACCTTCGTGACATTGCTTTCCGCTACATTCAACATTTACTTCACAGCTAGAAACATGCAGGCCCATTATTGGACAGATCATCAGGTACCTTCAGAGCAGAAAGTGGAGGATGTAACACTGATGTTCCAACTGAAGAAGATAAGAATTCCTATGGTAACCATCCTCCACATCAGGTTGGTTTGTCATACTTTTGTAATTTGTCAAATCATTCGGTCTAAGGAAAACCATGGGAATTTATTACATTTTGTTTTTCCTTTATATATATATATGTGCAGTCTTAATTTATGTGTATCATCACAGCAGTTTCATGCTTTAACTTTGCATGTGTTATATTTCATTTCTAAGGAACTGTAATGAAAATGATATATTTGATCAAACACTTAATAATTTATCACATTTTTTTATGGCAGAAAATCATTGATATGGAATGCTATATCTTCTCATCATTAAGAAATTTTCATCAGGGCTGGTCATGAACCCCAGCACTATTAATAGTGAGACAGCTTTCAGTTGGCTACATGCAGGAAGTTGTGGAGAAAATTTCTCCAGGAGGGGGGTATCAGCCCCCTTCAGCCCCCTTCAGCCCCCTTCAGCCCTTTCAGCCCTGAGGGGCCACTCGGAAGGGGCGAGCGTCTTGTTTACTGCTAGAGTGAGTAATTGATCACAGATGCTATGCGTGGTCAAATGACCTCTGCTCCTTGCAGAGGTGTTGCAAAGTGTATTTTTATAAGAGACAGTACATCTCTTACTTAGCAGGACAATTAAGGAAAATCCTGCTCCCACTTTATTACCATAGTAAAAATAGTGTACATTGTTGTCTCTGCTTAAGACAGCAAGAAACAAACATTCTGCTTTGCTTCATCGAGGAGGTGACAAGGATGCAAGGTACTAGGTCAGCGTTTTTTTTTGTGCTGGGGGCAGTGACTGCATGGAGCGCTGTAGCGTCTGGCAGATTACTTTTGACTCTAGAGAGAGTCACACTGACGCCAGGATAACCAACAAAGAACACTGATCTGTGCGTTAGTGTGAATAAAGTGTCTCGCAAAACACGATAAACATAAGAGAGGTGTGATCAGCTTCTCTTGTGATACATTGTGAACAATAAAGACAAATCTTGTTGAACATAGTGTACCAGTGTGCGTTTCCTAGACAATGGAAGACGTGGACATCCAAGGACACTTCAGCTTCTATCAAGTCACCGATATCTGTCGAAGGTGTTGAGAACACCATAGCTCACGTTACAAAGAGCAAGGTATGTTACGAATTTCTTGTAGATCGGGGGATTGCGCAATTCTTGAGTCACAAGGAGTTTGTAATCAACCTATAATCGGCAGTAAGGTGTGGACTTTTGAGTCCAAACAAGTAAGTATTCGTCAGCCATCATCGAATGAAATATGCTGACATAACACCCCCTAGGGGTAATTTATACTTACAAATTGTATCTCTTGACAGCCCACTGTTGTGATGGTTTCGACAGCTTCTAGACCTCGTCTGCAGGGGCGGCTGTGTAGACGATTTGCTGTCATTTATCAGCTAAGTGTTCATTATATATATATATAATAAACACAGCAGGTAAGGCCAAATTCTCAACAGAGCTTTGCTGGGCTACATGCAGGAAGTCACAACAGCTCAGTATCACTGACTGAAATGTTAATCATTGGCTTTTTTATTTTTTTTGCATTGTATCCACTTAACCTTTTTGAAATTAGCAAGGTCTTTGCACACTGCATATTCTATATTTTTTATTAATTTTCAAATTGCTTATGTAAAGCTTCTAAGATTATATGTATTTTTCACGTTACCACATGTGACGTAAGTCAGAGCATGCTGGATGTAGGCCAGAAACGAGCCAAGTAGTTGGATTACAAAGGTTTACAGTGGGTCTGCAGAGATGCTCAGAAGCTTTCATTTTCTGATGACGAGTTTGACTGCTACACTATTGCTTTTGGCATCAGTAATGTTATTATTATTATTATTATTATTATTATTATTATTATTATTATTATTATTATTATTATTATTATAAAAAGAAGCGTTAAACCACAAGGGCTATGCAGTGTTGCAGGGCAGGAAGCAAGCAAGGGTATCAGGTGGTAAAAGGGAGATGGATGAGTAATAGGTTATGGAGAACAGCGGGGCAGTGGATGGTGAAAGGGTTGAGGGCAGCAAGAGATTGAGGTAGAAAGGGCTGAGGGGAGTGCGAAAGATATCATCATCAGAGTTTGTGGAGTAAATCAGTCGTTGTTAAGAAGTCAATAAGAGAGTCAGGATAAAGGAAGGTCCATCAGCAAGAAGGGAAGGTAAAGAGAGAGTAGTAGAGAGGAGACGATGTTGGAGGTAAATTCTGTGTGCTCGTTGACAGAGAGGGCGGTCTAACAGAATGTGGCTAATCGATACTGGAACTTGACACTTCTCACAGAGAGGAACAGGGTGCCTCTCCATGAGATACCCATGAGTAAAAAGAGTGTGGCCAATGCAAAGGTGGGAGAGAGTGGTCTCCCAACCTCGACATTGATTACAAGAAGACGGCTAGAATGAAGTTTGTTACCGAGTAGAGTTGACCAATGTTGTTGCCAACGGGTGTAAAGGTGGGTAGCTATTACAGCAAAATAGTCCAGAAATTAAACACCTCTATATGAAATTGGTAGGTCATGTACTGCTGACCGCGCAGAAGTGTCTGCCTGTTCATTACCCTGTACGTCAACATGTCCGGGGACCCAACAAAACAAAACATCTTTATGCTTGGTAGAGATACGGCATAGCCAAAGTTGGATACGGAGAACTAGGGGGTGAAGTGTATCAAATTTCCATATAGCTTGTAGAGCACTAAGGGAGTCTGAGACAACCACAAATGTAAATGCCCTTGCACGATTCTCTCCGGAAACACTGCTGCGAATCCTACGCCGTCAGAAGACTTAGAGCCATCTGTGTACACTGGGATGGCATGAGAATGAGAGCGGAAGTGGTCAAGAAAAAGAGAGCGGGAAGCCACCACAGGCAGTTAGGCTTTCAAGCAAGGGAGTGATAAAGAACAGACCCGAACAGCTGGAACTTCCCAGGGGGGTAGGGAAAAGTGAGATGCTACAAATAAAGGTGCTAACTGAAGGGAAGACAAGAGTGAATGTAGGCGGAGAGAGAAGGGACGAAGCAAACAGGGGCGGCGAACAAATAATATCAGTGACCATTCTATAAATGGAAGGATTCCAGAGATCGTGAGAGCGTACATAGTAGCGAAGGCAATGGGCATCACGGTGATCAGACAAGGATGGAACATTCGCTTCTGCATAGAGGCTCTCAACGGGGTAAGAACAAAAAGCGCCAAGGCATAAACGTAATCGTTGGTGATTGATGGGGTTAAGGCTAGATAGAGTAGCAGGAGAGGCCGCTGAATTGATCTGGTCACCATAATCAAGTTTCGATAAAATGAGGGCTGAATGTAGGAGAAGGAGAGTTCGACGATCAGCTCCTCATGAAAGATGAACAAGGGTTTTAAGAAGGTTCAGCTGGCTGTAAAATGTTGCCTTCAGAGAGGTAATGTGGGGTTTCCAGGATAATCTACGGTCAAAGAGAAGGTCTAAAAACCTGACTGTATCACGTTCAGGGATACGTCAGCCATAGAGGTAGATGACAACGCGTCTAGTGAAAGTAATTTGGTGAGTTTTGGTACTTGAAAATTTAAACCCATGCGTGGTGGCCCAATAGGAAACACGGTCGACCGCATGCTGGAGAGAAACTGTAATGAGGTGACAGTCAGCGCCTGCACAAGCAATAGCAAAGTCATCTACATAGAGTGATGACCAAATAATGGGTGGAAGAACAGAGGCCAAATCATTTAGAGCAAGGAGAAAAAGTGTTGTGCTCAGAATACATCCCTGAGGGACACCATCAGCTTGGATGAGGTCAGAGGAGAGCACATTATTGACTCGAACACGGAAATGTCTGTCACTTAAAAAGTTCTTTAAGGAAAGATGGTAGATTGCCTCGGAGGCCTGAGGAGTGGGCTTGGGCAAAAATATTATACCTCCAACTTGTGTCATATGCCTTCTCAAGGTCAAAAAATATGGCAATAACTGAGTGATTATTCGCAAAGTTATTACGAATATACGTATCCAAGCGTAGTAAGGGGTCTATGGTAGAATGGCCCTTACGAAAGCCATATTGGCTAGTGGAGAGACTGTTGTGAGTCTCTAAATACCATATTAAACGTCAATTTACCATATGTCCATCACTTTGCAAACTGCACTAGAAGAAGCAATGGGACGATGGTGGGAGGCATCATGTCCCGTAGTACCCGGCTTGCAGAAAGGGAGAACAATGGCAGATTTCCAAAGCTGGGGAAGAACTCGTTGTGACCAAATAAGACATCCGAATATGAATGTCGTCAGGCCCAGCTGCTGATGATCAGCAAGCTGAGAGTGTTGCCTCCAGTTCCCGAAATGTAAAAGGCACATTATACTGTTCTTCTCTGAGAGAAGAAAAGTCCAAGGGTACTAACTCTCTGGCAGACTTTGAGGAAAGAAACGAGGGGCATAGATGGAGCCCCCGGGAAATACAGACCAGATGAATGCCAATTTCAATGGCAATGTCAAGAGGGTTTGCTATATCA
Organism: Cherax quadricarinatus; assembly: GCF_038502225.1. Classification (NCBI taxonomy): domain Eukaryota; kingdom Metazoa; phylum Arthropoda; class Malacostraca; order Decapoda; family Parastacidae; genus Cherax; species Cherax quadricarinatus. Next base: position 14,724 of record NW_027197082.1, on the reverse strand, counting down.
ACACTGTCGACCTGTAGAACAGGAGCCGGGTCAGGAGAGTATTTAACACTCGATTTCCTCACTTTTTTTCAGGCTGCACTCGTAGAGGAAGCAGAGGTGATGGTGGAAACAATCTCGCCAGCAAGTGCGTTTAGTATCACGGATGACACGGCGAGTGACCGCACGCTTCTGCTTAAAATCAAGAAGTCTCTCATCGGATCTATTGTACCAGTACCTGCCCCATGCAGCGCATTTCAAATGTACTGCACAAGCACAAGCAGGAGACCACCAAGGCACGCACTTCTGAGAATGCCTACCTGAGGTTTGGGGTATAGAATGAGAAGCTGCTGTTAAAACTGACGTCGAGAAGAGGTGTAAGAGCTCATCAATGGAGGATGAAGAAGGAACCTCAATATTCCAGCCTAGATAGAACAAGTGACCTGAAGAGTGTCATCATGGGCTTGACATCACTGATTTTGAAGGTTGTCATTACCCATCCTGTCATTTTTCTAGCAGATGCGATTGATACAATGTTATGGTCCTTGATGGTGAGATCCTCTGACATGATCACTCCCAGGACTTTGACATTAGTTTCTCGCTCTGTTGTGTGGTTGGAATTTATTTCATGCTCCGATGAAGTTTTAATTTCCTCCCGTTTTCCATATCAGAGTAATTGAAATTTCTTATTAAACTTCATATTGTTTTCTGCAGCCCATTTAAAGATTTGGTTGATGTCCGCCTGTAGTCTTGCAGTGTCTTCAATGGAGGACACTGTCATGCAAATTTGGGTGTCATCTGCAAAGGAAGACATGGCACTATGGCTTATATCTCTGTCAATGACTGATATTAAGATGAGGAACAAGATGGGGGCATTACTGTGCCTTGTGGAACAGAGCTTTTTACCGTAGCCGCTTCAAACTTTATTCTCTTGACTACTACTCTTTGTGTTCAATTTGTTAGGAAATTATAGATCCATCTACCGACTTTTCCTGTTATTCACGCATTTTGTGCGCTATATCACTATGGTCACACTTGTCAAAGGCTTTTGCAAAGTCTGTGTATATTATATCTGCATTCTGTTTGTCTTGTAGAGCATCCAGGACCTTGTCATAGTGGTCCAGTAGCTGGGACAGACAGGAGCGACCTGCTTTTAAACCTATGCTGCCCTGGGTTGTGTAACTGATGGGTATCTAGATGGGTGGCGATCTCAGTTCTTAGAACCCTTTCAATGATTTTTATGATATAGGACGTTAGCGCTATCAGTCTGTAGTTCTTTGCTATTGTGCTATTGTATTACTTCCCCCTCTGTAGAGTGGGACTATGTCTGTTGTTTTTAGTAACTGTGGGACGACCCCTGTGTCCATTCTCCCTCTCCGCAGGATGTTAAAAGCACTTGATAGGGGCTTCTTGCAGTTCTTGATGAACATGGAGTTCCATGCATCTAGGTCTGGGGCAGAGTGCATGGGCATGTCATTTATCGCCCTTTCGAAGTAATTTGGCGTCAGGACAGCATCAGATAGGTGTGTGTCTACCAAATTCTGTCTCTCATGGAAAATTCATTTAGGTCATCGATTCTCAGTCTGATTAGCGACTTCCTAAAAACTGAGTCATATTAGGTCTTGAGTAGCTCATTTCTTTGCTGTCATCTGTGTAAGACCTATCCCATGTAAGTAAGGGCCCCATACTCTATGTTGTTCTAGACTTTAATTTAGCACAAGAAAAGAAATACTTTGGGTTTCTTTCAGTTTCATTTATGGCTATTAGTTCTCGTGATACTTGACTCCTGTAAGATTCCTTTTGCTTTTGCTCGATGTTTGCTATTTCTCTGACCAGTGTCTCCCTACGCATTGCAGATATATTGGCCTCTTGTAGCCGCTCTGTTATTCTTGGCTTTCGCCTGTATAGGGAGCGCCTTTCTCTTTCTAGTTTACATCTTCTCCTTTTCCTTAAGGGAATATGCCTTGAGCATACCTCAAGTGCCACAGAGTTAATTTGTTCTAGACATAGGGTAGGATCCGTGTTGCTTAGTCTATCTTCCTAGTTTATATCATTTATGACTTGGTTTACTTGGTCCCACCTTATGTTTTTGTTACTGAAGTTGAATTTGGTGAAGGCTCCCTCGTGAATGATCATATTTTGTCAGTCTGGGGCTCCCAGTATACATGTCTGGACCTCTATTATGTTGTGATCTGAGTATATTGTTTTTGATACGATGACATTTCGTATCAGATCATCATTGTTAGTGAAGATGAGGTTCAGCATATTCTTCTATCTTGTTTGCTCTATTATTTGCTGGTTTAAGGTGAATTTGGTGCAGAGATTTAAAAGCTTGTGTGTGTGTGTGTGTGTGTGTGTGTGTGTGTGTGAGTTTTCATCTGAGCTGCCTCCTGGTGTTATCACTTAGGTTGAAATCCCCTGGAGCAAGATATAGGGGGCAGGAGCTGGAAGATTTTCCAGATAGTGGTCAATTTTCAAAAGCTGTTCCTGGATTTGTTGAGACGTTGCATCCGGAGGCTTGTATACAACGAATGAAAGGTATTTGTTATTCGTTGCTGGCTTTAGACCCTGTATATCTGTATTGTAACCCCTGAATGGGTCACAATGTATATAATGTATATTACCTGTTCATATAATTTTATATTGCTTATATTTGCGATAATAGCTAAATTGTAAATATATTGCTTTATATTATTATTTGACTTAGTTATATTATTAGGTAGGATGTAACATTTATATATATATATATATATATATATATATATATATATATATATATATATATATATATATATATATATATTATATATATATATATATATATATATATATATATATATATATATATATATTCAGTGCTCATAGTTCGAGTGTTAAGTAGCTGACAGCATTGTCTAACTACTGTGTTTTCTCTCCGCTCGTTACGCTGCCGGCTTCTCTGTGTTGCTAGGCAGCAGCAGTCCACGGAGAGTCGCATGATCAGGGGCGGGTGATCACACTTAACCTGGAGTAGTCTGTCTGGTCTGCTCAGCCTATTGTGAGTAGGACATGCTTCTAGCAAGAGGTCGCTCTACTCCTCTCCCTTGTGGGCCCTTGTTGGAAGATCGTCTCTGTCGCTTTCTTGTTGGTTATGTGTAACTCTGTTCACAGAACATTGCCTAGACTTAGTGATTTTTCGACGTTGTACTGAGGTTATGTGTCTTATAGACACTCTGAGAAACTCAGGTCCTGAGCTGTAGCTTCTGACCTTATTTGCACTGGTATCTGTGTACTGTCACAGTCGGGGATTTTCTAATGCTGAACTTAGATTCAGTATTATGGGAGTTTTGTGACTTTTTTGGAGGATCTGCAAATGGTCCCTGCTTAGTGTCGTTATATTATCTCCTTGTTCCTGATTCTGTGTCTCTGTTGCTTGTTATACTGCTGTTCGGTTTATCAGTCGTTTTATTGTTCAAGAAAGCTGTTCTGATTGCCAGAGTGGTCAAAAAGTTAGTTTATGTGAGGACTTTTAGTCAGCCACTGGTTTAGTCTAGTCGAGTCTTGAGACATAGCGAACTACATAGAGCACTTACATACACACAGAATTACTTGTATATAAATGTATTATGTTATTAAATGTTAATGTACCAGACGGTACTAAAAGCCATAAAGATGTGATATGTGCCTTCAGCACAATACTACTGTACACGAGAGAAGTGTAGGTACTTGTATCCTATATTATATTCAGTTGATTACTATAATTTACTTTGATAATATATGCCTAGACAATTTCATTATTATTAATAAACTTATTAAATTTTAATTTCTTTAGTTAGTAGCCTACCAGTTCTAATCCTGAAGCACTATTGAATCTTACTAAATTCTAATAGATAATTGGACCAGGATACTGACTACTTGTTACAAAATCCCAGTAACAGGCTGGATGCTAGAAGGGCAGTCCTTTCTAGTATTCACTGGAGATCTCTATTCTTATTAGAAATCGCATTTTTTGTAACAATCTGCAAAGATGAATGTCATCGTATTTGTTGTATTGGTGGTATGGGGGGAGGTTCTTTTTTTCCTGGCACTAATATTTGTTGTTTTGGAGTGGAGGCCATCAACTGTGATTCCAGTAAAGAAATGAGTGGAGTTGGCATACAATTTCTGTCATTTCCTGCCAGCTTTTTTTCCTTCCTGGCGATAAAAAACCTCTCTCTCTGAAGTGGCTGTGGCTACCCAGATTTTCCCATGATCTGGATGTTTTGTATTTTCTTGTACACTATAGGTGGTGTGCCTGGCAATATAAGTTATAGCACTGTCTTTCCTGAACTGAAGAGGGACACATTTCAGGGTGGAAAAGCTTACAGGAAGGGAGGTTGCATTTGCCTGTTGTCATATGGGCACGGCATTTTCTGGGGTGGTCAGAGATGCTCGTCCCATCTGTTTTTCCAGATATTCCATGCCAGCATCTACCAAGTGCATAGTATTTGCATAGACCTGGTTTCTGTTTGCCTTGGTTTTGTGTGAAAGAATTCCCTACTGTATTCCCTACTGGTGCGTGTTCTCCTGTCTCATTTCTATCTTCAGCACTTATGCTAGCAATGAAGCCTTCATTAGTTATTTCTGGTAATTTATCTTCACTATTTCTCGGGGCATCCCTTTGTTTAATATCTCCTGTAGTATTGCTAGTTCGTAACATTGGTTTTTGCATGTCCATGTCCTTGTCTACACCTGTTTCCTCACTAGAGCTCCTGTCTCCCTCCAGGCCACCATCGTTTATTTCTCTGTTCTTACAGTCTCTGTCTACCAGGACAGCATTTGTACCAGGGGCGATAGCACCATCTGGCTCAGATTTTTTATTTTCCCTACTGTTATAGAATGCTGTCATGTTTTTTATGAAGGTGTTTTGATATCATCTTTTATTATCTACGTGATTTTATTCCACAGTTCGGTCTCATTTGGTCATACCTAAAAACACATCCCTGGTTTAACATCTCTTGTAGATGATTCCTGAATACCTGCACAGGGACGTGGGTTTATTTCCCACAGAAATTGCATATAATCCATGCAGTAGCCCGTTTGTTTGTTTAGTTGCAGACTATACAGGATTTCATGATGTGATGTTATTGGTTGTTATACTATATATTCTACTAATAGCTTCCCTAAAGTGGTGATCTGTCTCTTTGTTTTGTATCTGTTTTATTTATTCCAACGTATCTGGATGAATCCGCGTAGTGGATCACTGCACATTTTTTTTTTACTAATAACCACCTTAAAAGTAGATCTGTCTAGTTGTATTGTATCTATTTGTTGTATTGTGTGTTTGATGAGGGCACGTAGAAACCCCATCAGCTTAAGAATCCGGTTATAGGATATCTTGTTTTCAACGAATCTGTTTGAATCCGGTCGTTGATTCACTTATTTCTTGAACGAATCCGGGCACATCATAGTAATATCTCCCCTTATTTTTCTCCCTGTAGTGACATTAGATTCAATTATTTGAGAGTCACGTCACAGGCTATTTATGTCTAGCTATCTACATGGTACATGTGTGGGAATAAGATATATTGTTGATGTTTTTGTGCCCGAGTGAGAACACAGCTGACACTCTTATCTTCAACTCCCAGGGCTGATGTGAATTCTGGCTTTCATTAAAGGCAATCAGTGCCACTGAGCACTTCTTGGACATTAGAGAAGGACCTGGGCTCAATCCTGGGCGAGGAGAGACGTTGACACAAGTCTCCTAATACCAGCGGGGGCCAAGAGCTGTGACTCGACCCTTGCAACCACTAATAGTGACCCCAGTGTCACACAACCTCCAGCTCCTTGTACTTCAGTGCATGCAAGACACAAACTGCCTCTTCCTACAAGACTTAGAGGTCCAGGAGCTATTACTCAACCCTTCCAGGGAAGGATAGGCACTGTATTACCAATAAAAAAGACTGTAATATCTTAAGGAAACATTATTCCATAAATATGGATCAAAGCAAAGTCTCAGTGTATATACACAGACACACCTCTCAGTGTATATACACAGATACACCTCTCAGTGTATATACACAGACACACCTTTCAGTGTATATACACAGATACACCTCTCAGTGTATATACACAGACACACCTTTCAGTTTATATACATAGACACACCTCTCAGTGTATATACTCAGACACACCTCTCAGTGTATATACACAGACGCACCTTTCAGTGTATATACACAGACACACCTCTCAGTGTATATACACAGACACACCTTTCAGTGTATATACACAGACACACCTCTCAGTGTATATACACAGACACACCTTTCAGTTTATATACATAGACACACCTCTCAGTGTATATACTCAGACACACCTCTCAGTGTATATACACAGACGCACCTTTCAGTGTATATACACAGACACACCTCTCAGTGTATATACACAGACACACCTTTCAGTGTATATACACAGACACACCTCTCAGAGTATATACACAGACACACCTTTCAGTGTATATACACAGACACACCTCTCAGTGTATATACACAGATACACCTTTCAGTGTATATACACAGACACACCTCTCAGTGTATATACACAGACACACCTTTCAGTGTATATACACAGACACACCTTTCAGTGTATATACACAGACACACCTCTCAGTGTATATACTCAGACACACCTCTCAGTGTATGTACACAGACGCACCTTTCAGTGTATATACACAGACACACCTTTCAGTGTATATACACAGACACACCTCTCAGTGTTTATACAAAGACACACCTTTCAGTGTATACACACAGACACACCTCTCAGCGTATATACACAGACACACCTTTCAGTGTATATACACAGACACACCTCTCAGTGTATATACACAGACACACCTTTCAGTGTATATACACAGACACACCTCTCAGTGTATATACACAGACACACCTTTCAGTGTATATACATAGACACACCTTTCAGTGTATATACACAGACACACCTTTCAGTGTATATACACAGACTCACATTTCAGTGTATATACACAGACACACCTCTCAGTGTATATACACAGACACACCTCTCAGTGTATATACACAGACACACCTTTCAGTGTATATTCACAGACACACCTCTCAGTGTATATACACAGACACACCTTTCAGTGTATATACACAGACACACCCCTCAGCGTATATACACAGACACACCTTTCAGTGTATATACACAGACACACCTCTCAGTGTATATACACAGACACACCTTTCAGTGTATATACACAGACACATCTCTCAGTGTATATACTCAGACACACCTCTCAGTGTATATACACAAACACACCTTTCAGTGTATATACACAGACACACCTTTCAATGTATATACACAGACACACCTCTTAGTGTATATACACAGACACACCTTTCAGTGTATATACACAGACACACATTTCAGTGTATATACACAGACACACCTCTCAGTGTATATACACAGACACACCTTTCAGTGTATATACACAGACACACTTCTCAGTGTATATACACAGACACACCTCTCAGTGTATATACACAGACACACCTTTCAGTTTATATACATAGACACACCTCTCAGTGTATATACTCAGACACACCTCTCAATGTATATACACAGACGCACCTTTCAGTGTATATACACAGACACACCTTTCAGTGTATATACACAGACACACCTCACAGTGTATATACACAGACACACCTTTCAGTGTATATACACAGACACACCTTTCAGTGCATATACACAGACACACCTCTCAGTGTATATACACAGACACACCTGTCAGTGTATATACACAGACACACCTCTCAGTGTATATGCACAGACACACCTCTCAGTGTATATACACAGACACACCTCTCAGTGTATATACACACTCACCTCTCAGTTTATATATACAGACACACCTCTCAGTGTATATACACAGACACACCTCTCAGTGTATATACACAGACTCACCTCTCAGTTTTTATACACAACGACACCTCTAAGTGTATATACACAGACACACCTCTCAGTGTATACACACAGACACACCTTTCAGTGTATATACACAGACACACCTTTCAGTGTATATACACAGACACACCTCTAAGTGTATATACACAGACACACCTCTCAGTGTATATACACAGACACACCTCTAAGTGTATATACACAGACACACCTCTCAGTGTATATACACAGACACACCTTTCAATGTATATACACAGACACACCTCTAAGTGTATATACACAGACACACCTCTCAGTGTATATACACAGACACACCTTTCAGTGTATATACACAGACACACCTTTCAGTGTATATACACAGACACACCTCTAAGTGTATATACACAGACACACCTCTAAGTGTATATACACAGACACACCTCTCAGTGTATATACACAGACACACCTTTCAGTGTATATACACAGACACACCTCTAAGTGTATATACACAGACACACCTCTCAGTGTATATACACAGACACACCTTTCAGTGTATATACACAGACACACATTTCAGTGTATATACACAGACACACCTCTCAGTGTATATACACAGACACACCTTTCAGTGTATATACATAGACACACCTCTCAGTGTATATACTCAGACACACCTCTCAGTGTATATACTCAGACACACCTCTCAGTGTATATACACAGACACACCTTTCAGTGTATATACACAGACACCTCTCAGCGTATATACACAGACACACCTTTCAGTGTATATACACAGACACACCTCTTAGTGTATATACACAGACACACCTTTCAGTGTATATACATAGACACATCTCTCAGTGTATATACTCAGACACACCTCTCAGTGTATATACACTGACACACCTTTCAGTGTATATACAGAGACACACTTTTCAGTGTATATACACAGACACACCTCTCAATGTATATACACAGACACACCTTTCAGTGTATATACTCAGACACACCTCTCAGTGTATATACACAGACACACCTTTCAGTGTATATACACAGACACACCTCTCAGTGTATATGCACAGATACACCTCTCAGCGTATATACACAGACACCCTCTCAGTGTATATACGCAGACACACCTCTCAGTGTATATACACACTCACCTCTCAGTTTATATACACAGACACACCTGTCAGTGTATATACACAGACTCACCTCTCAGTTTATATACACAAAGACACCTCTAAGTGTATATACACAGACACACCTCTTAGTGTATATACACAGGCACACCTCTCAGTGTATATACACACTCACCTCTCAGTGTATATACACAGACACACCTCTCAGTGTATATATACAGACTCACTTCTCAGTGTATATACAGACACACTTCTCACTGTATATACACATACTCACGTCTCAGTGTATATACAGTTATACATCTCTCAGTGTATATACACAGACACACCTCTTAATGTATATATACAGACACACCTCTCAGTGTATATGCACAGACATACACACCTCTCAGTGCGTATACACAGACACACACATTGAAGCCAAACTACAAGTAAGAGGACTACTACAGCTTGAAGACCTTCCTGACCGATGTTCAGTGAGACTGAGAGCTGACAGGGAAGTCAGTGGACGAGATGATGGATTATGTAAGAAGACACACATCTGACTGGCTGACTGACTAACTGACTGACTGAAGACTGCCTGATGTTCCTTCGCCTCGCCCAGTCCTGCGCCCGAGCCCAGGCCCGACTGGCTCGACCCTCAGAGCCAATCCTTATCCCGAAGTTACGGATCTAACAAAACACAAGGAGGCTGAGGTGAGGTTTGTACCCAAGGGTAACAGGAATAATGAAAAAGCCAGGATGAGCCCATGGTTCACCCAAAGGTGCAGGGAGGTAAAAACCAAGTGTGCTAGGGAATGGAAGAAGTAAAAAAGGCACAGGACCCAGGAGAATAAGGAGACAAGTCATAGAGCCAGAAATGAATATGCACAGGTAAGACGGGAGACCCAAAGGTAATATGAGAATGACATAACAACGAAAGCCAAATCTGTTGTACAGCCACATCAGGAGGAAAACAACAGTCAAGGACCAGGTAATCAGGCTGTGGAAGGAAGGAGGAGAGGTCACAAAAAACTACTTCAAAGCATGCAAAGAGCTCAACATGAGATTCAAAGATGTGTTCACAGAGGAGACAGAAGGGCCTTCAGAGAGGTGGAGTACACCATCAAGTGTTGGACACAATACATACAACAGTGCAAGAAGTGAAGAGGGTGTTGAGCGACCTACATACCTCAAAGGCGATATGGCCGGTTAACATCTCCCCATGGGTCCTGAGAGAGGGAGCAGAGGCGCTCTGTGTACCACTAACAACAATCTCCAACACATCTATCGAAACAGGACGACTATTGGAAGTATGGAAGACAGCAAATGTAGTCCCAATTTTTAAAACAAGGAAACAGACATGAAGCATTAAACTACATACCAGTGCCACTGACATGTATAGCATGCAAGGTCATGGGGAAAATTATCAGAAAAAGAGTGGTGGAACGCCTAGAAAGGAATGAGCTTATCAACGACAGCCAGCATGGTTTCAGGGACGGGAAATCCTGTGACACGAACCTACTGGAGTTCTATGGCAGGGTGACAGCTGTAAGACAAGAGAGAGAGGGCTGGATAGATTGCATTTTCTTGGACTGTAAGAAGGCGTTTGACACAGATCCACACAAGAGATAGGGGGGGGATATGATAATGAGGTATAGACAAGGTGGACACAGACAGTACCTAGTACCTGCTGGCTGGTACCTTCTGACTGGTACCTGCTGTCAGGTAACCCTCCTTCAAGGAGGGAAGGGTACCTGCTGGTTTGTACCTGCTGGCTGGTACCTACTGGTTGGTACCTGCTGACTGGTACCTTCTGAATAGTATCTGCTGGCAGGTAACCCTCCTTCATGGAGAGAAGGGTACCTATTGGCAGGTACCTGCTCACTGGTACCTGCAAACTGGTACTTTCTGACTGATACCTTCTGTCTAGTACCTGCCAGCAGGTACCAGTCAGAAGGTACCAGTCAGCAGGTACCAGCTAGCAGGTACCCTTCCCTCCTTGATGGAGGGTTACCTGCCAGCAGGTACCAGCCAGGAGGTACCAGCCAGTAGATACCAGCCAGCAGGTACCAGCCAGCAGGTACCAGTCAGCAGGTACCAGCCAGCAGGTACCAGTCAGCAGGTGCCAGCCAGCAGGTACCAGCCAGCAGGTACCAGTCAGCAGGTACCAGCCAGCAGGTACTAGCCAGCAGGTACCAGCCAGCAGGTACCAGTCAACAGGTACCAGTCAGCAGGTACAAGTCTGTAGGTACCAGTCAGCAAGTACCAGTCAGCAGGTACCAGTCATCACTGACAAACAATGAACACAACAACGCTGTCTCACACACGATACAATGATAATGTATTAGTAACCGGGATCCTCTTGTAATGTCTGAGCCGCCTAAGGTCGTAACCACATCTATACTCCCTTTGTGTATACATATGCACCCCCTGTGTATACATATACACCCCTGTGTATACATATACACCCCTGTGTATACATATACACCCCTGTGTATACATATACACCCCTGTGTATACATATATACGCCCTATGTGTATACAATACTTAGTCAATTATATCATATCCATCATTCCGATCCCGTGGGCAGTGATAGACTGTGTTGCAATAAATAATGTATTTTGTGATGTGTAATACGTTATTATTATTATTATTATTATTATTATTATTATTATTATTATTATTATTATTATTATTATTATTATTATTATTATTATTATTATTATTATATCTTCACATGGTGCTGACCGGAGAAATTTAAAAACCAGTGTGAGTTAAATTCCCTCAAGGTTTTAATGAGCTGTTATTTACGCTTTCTTACGCTTTGTCAAGCTAAATCCCAAGCTAAATCGGTACTTGTATTTTAGCTTCCAGACAGGATATGTAGCTTTATTATCAGGGTTCTGATTGACCTCCGACTACTGGGAGTCCATCTCTCCCTCAGAGTACAAGGACTGTACCTCTCACTTCCAGGTCTCGAGTCTGGCTAACCGGTTTTAATAACTGGTGAAAGTTGCCGTGGTTACATTCCAACAGCACGTTCACACTAGCATGCTTACACCAGCCTGCTGGATGCTCAAGCCAATAAAACCCAAGTGCCTTCTACACCCTTCCTCCAGTCACACACACACACTCACACAGGCAAGAGGCGGGGCCAGGAGCTGTGACTCGACCCCTGCAATAACAAATAGATAAGTTCACACAACAGCTTCCTGGTTTTAATAAATTTAATAAACATTACAAGGGCTACAATGGAAGTAACTTTAATGTTATTATTATATATTGTAGATGATTTACACATATATATATGTAAGAGAAGTGTAACCTTACCAAGATTGTGACAATTGTTCAGTAAATATGTGTTATCCTGGTGGGAGAGGGAGGGAGGGAGGGAGGAGAAGAGTGGGAGTGATGGTGGGAGAGGGAAGGAGGGAGGGAGGAGAGAGGGAAGGAATGATGGTGGGAGAGGGAAGGAGGGAGTGAGAAGGAGAGAGGGAGAAGGAGAGAGGGAGAAGGAGAGAGGGAGGGAGAGGGAAGGAGGGAGGTAGAGGGAAGGAAGGAGGCAGAGGGAAGGGAGAGTATAAGGTTGTGTGCAGCAGCCACAGTAGAGACACCGCCAGCACCAGCCACAGTAGAGACACCACCACCACCAGCCACAGTAGAGACACCACCACCACCAGCCACAGTAGAGACACCACCACCACCAGCCACAGTAGAGACACCACCACCACCAGCCACAGTAGAGACAGCACCACCACCAGCCACAGTAGAGACACCACCACCACCAGCCACAGTAGAGACACCACCACCACCAGCCACAGTAGAGACACCACCACCACCAGCCACAGTAGAGACACCACCGCCAACAGCCACAGTAGAGACACCAGCAGCAGCAGCCACAGTAGAGACACCAGCAGCAGCAGCAGCAGCCACAGTAGAGACACCAGCAGCAGCAGCCACAGTAGAGACACCAGCAGCAGCAGCAGCAGCCACAGTAGAGACACCAGCAGCAGCAGCCACAGTAGAGACACCACCCCCAGCAGCAGCAGCCACAGTAGAGACACAACCAGCAGCAGCCACACTAGAGACACCGACAGCAGCACCAGCACCAGCACCAGCACCAGCAGCACCAGCACCAGCCACACTAGAGACACCAGCAGCAGCAGCAGCAGCAGCAGTGTTGATCTCCTTCTCTCAGGTATTTATTACTTTCTTCTGTATATTTTACAGGTAAGAAGAAGAGCGGTAAGTCAGTGCAAGACCTTCCTAACTTAACCTTAAGCTCAACTTAAATTTATAAGTTTATTATGGCTAACACCAGCATCAGCAAACAATTGTCATCTTATCGCCTATAGGTAAACAAGTAGCTTTGTTTAGATATGTGTGCATATAAGTACACATTGATTTGTCAGTTAAAAATAGGAGAGGAGAGTTATTAAATGGAGAGTTAGAGGTATTGGGAAGATGGAGGGAATATTTTGAGGAATTGTTAAATGTTGATGAAGATAGGGAAGCTGTGATTTCGTGTATAGGGCAAAGAGGAATAACATCTTGTAGGAGTGAGGAAGAGACATATGTGAGCTTGGAGGAAGTTCGTGAGGCAGTAGGTAAAATGAAAGGGGGCAAGGCAGCTGTGATTGATGGGATAAAGTTAGAAATGTTAAAAGCAGGTGAGGATATAGTTTTGGAGTGGTTGGCGCTATTACTTAATAAATGTGTGGAAGAGGGTAAGGTACCTAGGGATTGGCAGAGAGCATGCATAGTTCCTTTGTATAAAGGCAAAGGGGACAAAAGAGAGTGCAAAAATTATAGGGGGATAAGTCTGTTGGGTATACCTGGTAAAGTGTATGGTAGTTATTATTGAACGAATTAAGAGTAAGACGGAGAATAGGATAGCAGATGAACAAGGAGGCTTTAGGAAAGATAAGGGGTGTGTAGACCAAGTGTTTACAGTGAAACATATAAGTGAACAGTATTTAGATAAGGCTAAAGAGGTTTTAGTGGCATTTATGGATTTGGAAAAGGCATTTGACAGGGTGGATAGGGGGGCAATGTGGCAGATGTTGCAGGTGTATGGTGTAGGAGGTAGGTTACTGAAAACAGTGAAGAGTTTTTACGAGGATAGTGAGGCTCAAATTAGAGTATGTAGGAAAGAGGGAGATTATTTCCCAGTAAAAGTAGGCCTTAGACAAGGATGTGTGATGTCACCGTGGTTGTTTAATATATTTATAGATGGGGTTGTAAGAGAAGTAAATGCGAGGGTCTTGGCAAGAGGCGTGGAGTTAAAAGATAAAGAATCATACATAAAGTGGGAGTTGTCACAGTTGCTCTTTGCTGATGACACTGTGCTAACCATCGGAGACGCCAATTTCCTGGTCGCACTTTGACCAGACTTCTCCACCGTTCACAGAGAGCGCTAAACACACAGGGGTCACACAATATCTGGGAAACAGAGAGTGGGAGGCAGCCAGATTCGACCCCCAGTGGAAATATGTAATTTTTTTTGGATTATCCTGGGTAATTTACACTGTATAATAATTGTACAATGTACCTGTGCCTAAATAAACTTAGCAAAAGGAAGGGGAAGGCATCTCCAATTTCTTGGATTAAGAGTCCTGTGAGGAATAAATCACCCGAATGTCCCTCATCATTACATTCATGCAATTTGATTAGAAGACAACAATAATACATTATTTACATTTG